>NC_133149.1:59239495-59539495 GCF_048418815.1 Hemitrygon akajei
CAAGCAAGAGAAAAATTACATTGACTCGACTTATAATTGTGCATACTATGATCATTGCTTCCGTATGTCGTGTTGGAAAACGTCATTCTGGTTCGAAAAGTTTTAGTTATTGTGAAACAGTTGAACACACTATTTCAGGGTGAAGCATATCATGTAGAAATAAATCAAATGGAGGCTTTATAACAATCCTTGAGGGAGATAGTTTTCATTTAAACGCTTTCTTAAGTTATGGCAGTCACTTTAATTTAATTCATAGTGTTATGTTTGATTACATACAATCTTTCTGGCTTTTAGGGTAAGTTAGTTTTCATTAAAAAAAAAACAGTGAAGGTTTTATTTCCCAGTTCTCTGAGCCACACTCTTTTCCACTTCGTGGCGGGAATGCCCCTTTACAATTGGTGTGCCAACCGCCGTTCAATTAAACCTTCCCTTATTACTTCCCGTTAGCCAATTATTCAAGGGGACGGGTGTGAGAGTGGGGTGATTGACATTGGATTAGCCAGCCCCGGCCGATGTTTTTGTCCCTGCCCCCACACACACTACTCCAATGTCCCGGACTGCCGGTCGATGGGCCAATCCGCCCGGGAATAACACCCGGGAGATCCGGCGGTGAATATGAGGATCTGGAGCCCGGACTGGAGTCACAGTGGCTCCAGTCCCTGTGGCTTTTGCTTAGGACGCGCCCTTTATGAATGATCTGAAACACCGATGTGACCGGATATTTCACCGCACTGATCACCTGCTCTCTAAATTTAGACTGTGTCACTCCGTAAATAAACGTGTTCGTGCAGCAGCTGAAATCACTCAGCAAAACCCCGACGTAGATAAAGGTCCATTCAGAATCATTAAAACTGAATCCTTTCCTTGAGACCTGATAATATATGAAATTTCCACCAGTGTCATCCACAGGAGGATGAAGCAGCCGGTGAGGGTGAAGAGTAAAACCACAGACCTACCTCCTGCTGTCCATCTCCGGGTCACTGCGGTACTCCCCCTTGCTCTGACCCTTCAGCTCCTTACGGACCCAACTGGCCAGTAAAATGTGTCTGACTGTCAGAGCGTCAGACTCCCAGCGGAAGGGAGGAACGGAGTTAAAACCGTATCATGCCAATCATACCCTACCCATCTGGGGTGAGTGAAATAATTGTCCATGGTGTCACAGAGCCAGGGTACATTGTTGATCATCCCGGGTTTCCAAGTAAAGTAACGAGGAACGTTTTTCAGGCAAAACAGTACGCCGGTTGTTGTTAGAACCACAGCCGCAAGTTTTCCCGGTGCAATATTTTGTTTTCAGTTTCTGGCAGCAAATGGCGACAAACCGGTCAAAGGTGAAAGTGACGGTGAACCAGACCAGAACAGTGTGTGGCTGTGAACATCAGTACATCGGTAACACTGCACACAGGGTGATGCTCAGAAAACTCCACGGGAAGTGATGCATTCTGATTCGAGTCAAAATGACGTTCCTGACAATGGTCAGTAGGATCGGCCGCTGCCATGGCCACCAGGTACCGAGTGGTGCAGGTAGAGAGGCCGCACTTTCCCCGGGACAGGATCACAATCGCCAATAAGATTCACTGGGGAGACAGAGAGAGAGGGAGAGAGAGAGAGAGAGAGAGAGAGAGAGAGAGAGAGAGAGAGAGAGAGAGAGAGAGAGAGAGAGAGAGAGAGGAGAGAGAGATGATGAGAGGAGAGATGAGAGAGAGAGAGAGAGAGAGAGAGAGAGAGGAGAGAGAGAGGAGAGAGAGAGAGAGAAAGAGCAGACATCGGACATTCTCCGGGATTTAACACTGATCGGGTTTCAGCTAAAGATCGGGGATGGCTGAGTCTGTGAACGGCTGTTAATCTGACAGCAGACACGGGTCACACTGTCTCTGACCTGCCTTCTTCAGTGTGAAGATAGAACGACGTGTGTTCCACCATCAGCGATAAAAAAAAAGAAAACCAAAAGAGCTGCAAGAACGATGGCCATCGGTGCTGATCCCGATTCCATTCGCTGATGGAGCCGGTTTCACTGATTGAACCGTGAATGACAGGCCCTCTGGAATCTCGGCATCTGATGTGACCGAGAAGGGATACAGAGGGGAGGAACGCACCAAAATGCTGGAGGGACAGATTAGCAACCAGAGACTGAATGGCTCGGTTAATGGATTATTTTAAAGCGCAGTTTAATTCGATGACACACGGCAGCAGATCTATGGAGACTGATTTCAGGTAATCAGACCCAATTATTGACCAACAGGCAGCGGTATCCGACTGTGAACTAACTCCTCAGGGAGACGTGAAACTCTGGACCAGAGAAATTTCTCTGATCAATAACTGAGAAACAGTGAACTCTCCAATTTCCAGCCCTCCCAGTCACACCTTCACAGAGAATTGGCTGTGCCCAGCAGTGGCACAATTCTGGACAAGGTGTTATTAATGACGAAAACAGCGTTCGTGCCGATTCCGTGACTTACAGAAGGGACAGAGATTTAGTACTGCTCGTCAATAAATATGAAAAATCAGAATGTTGAACTGACAGTATCGATAACTCTGGCAAATACTTGTGCAACGATCATCAAATTGGAAGCTTGTAAAATGTTCATAAACAGGATCACAGAGTTTAACACACAGAATTGGCAAACATGAATTGCTCTGCTCACTCACCAGGAACTCCTATGACCGCAATGAACACGTACAATATTTTCCCCACACTCATCTACATATCCAACATTAAAGACATTTTTTCTGTCCAGTGGTTTGTCCTCCTGTGCTACAGGCAATCTCTCGGAATGAGATGTTAAGATTACACATGCCTGAGGTGTTTAATATCATTTAACGACTCCACGGAGACAGATTTCAACAGATTTAAAAGAAAAGATTTTTATTTTACTTACAAACCAATTACGTCAAGCAGGTGCAATCCTCGCTGTGACAGATTCAGAATAAAACTGATGAATTATAGTTAGACCATTTGTGGGAGTTAGTTTGTCCCAGCAATGGTGACTGAACCTTCCGAGGTGTCTTATCAGCTAAAGGTGCTTCCACTGTACATATGCACCATTTGTCAGACACAGAATATGGAAGTAAATTATGGCATAGTAGCTTGTGAAAACTGTATTGAATCACCGACCCTTACCAATCCTCCTCAAGAGCATTAACTCTTGATGAAGTTTATGTTTAGGGGATTCTACCAATGGGGGTCTCCAAAATAATCGCCTCTACAACACGGCGATCTCTCGGGAGGGAGTTCAGAGATTTATAGAATTTTACCTGGGTTTCAACACCTGAGTTAGAGAGAAAGGTCGAACAAGTTAGGTCTTTTTCTTTGGAGCGTAGAAGGTTGACGGGGTACTTGATAGAGGTATTTAAAGTTATGTGGGGAATAGAGTTGACGAGGATAGGGCTTTTTTTTCCATGAGAGTAGGGGAGATTCAAACAAGAGGACATAGGTTGAGAGTTAGGGGCAAAAGTTTAGGGGTAACACGAGTGGGAACTTCAATATTCAGAGAGTGGTAGCTGTGTGCAACGAGCTTCCACGAGAAGTGGTAGAGACAGTTTCAATATTGTCATTTAAAGTAAAATTCGATAGGTATAGGATAGGAAGGGAATGAGGAGGGTCATGGGCTATGTGCGGGTCGGCGGGATTAGGTGAGGGTAAGCGTTCGGCACGGACTAGAAGGGCCGACATGCCTGTTTCCGTGCTGTAGTTGTTATATGGTTTTATGATTCCTCCCTCATTTTCCGCCCAGAACCATCAAACGCTCCACAAAGGTTTACTTTTTCATTCCCTGTTCAACCTCCTCAGAGTTAAGCCCATGGTATTGCTGTATCCCTTACAAACAATACAATGCTATATAGTTCCCCGAACCAGTGTACACACATCCCTCCGTTGTACTCGCCAAGTGTTCTCAGTTGCCAAGCCATCACGACAAAGCGGTAGTGTTGTCTGCTAGCTACTCTCTGAAACAAGAGAAGGACAGACACACACGCGAATGCATATAAACACTCGGAGATGCAGACAAACATTAATAATGAACACATTATGAACTTCGAACTCTTTAAGATGGAGGCACCTGTTTGGGAGTGCAAATTTATTTCAGCCACTGCAAAGAATTATGTATATCGGCGGATTTGAGAATGCACACAGACTGGGGTGCCTTTGGATTTAGGGGTGTGATGAATCTCAACATTGTTTCATTTATAGATACTTTAATAACAAATACACTTTGAACTGTGTTCCTGCTGTTTGATTTAAGGTGGAGGCAGCTTTTTTGTGGTTTGTTTGAAGTGATTCTTGCTCTGGGATAATCTAATGAGCAGGTGGAGTTGTCAGCAGGTTTGGGGTGCGCACGGATCTGGGTATGTTGGTGGATTTGGGAGAGTCGGCAGGTTTGGGGTGCGCACGGAACTGAGTATGTGGGTGGATTTGGGAGTGTCGGCAGGTTTGGGGTGCGCACGGAACTGGGTATGTAGGTGGATTTGGGAGTGTCGGCAGGTTTGGGGTGCGCACGGATCTGGGTATGTGGGTGGATTTGGGAGTGTCGGCAGGTTTGGGGTGCGCACGGATCTGGGTATGTGGGTGGATTTGGGAGTGTCGGCAGGTTTGGGGTGTGCACGGATCTGGGTATGTGGGTGGATTTGGGAGTGTCGGCAGGTTTGGGGTGCGCACGGATTTGGGGTGCACACTGATTTGGGAGTGGACACTGAGTTGTAGTTTGCCTGCGGCTTTGCGGGTGTGCACAGTTTTGGGAGAACACACAGATTTACAGATGAGCGCAGATTTGGGAATCCCGATGGATTCGGAGGTTTTCGGATCTCAAGGTTGTTTCATTGATACAAACTTTAATAATAAATGCAACCAGAACCTTGACCTCAGTTCCTGCTATTTTTTAGGGTAGAGGCAGATATTTTGAGACTGTTTGAAATGATCCCTTCTCTTAGATAATGTAACTTGCATGTGGGAGCGTCAACAGGTTTGGGATGCGCACAGATCTGGGTATCTCGGTAGATTTGGGGGTGTCTACTGTTTCGGCGTGGTCACGGATTTGGGAGTGCACACAGATTTGAGAAATGCGCAGACTTAGGGATGTTTTGGTGAATATGGGGGTACACAGCGATTTGTGGATGTGAGCAGATATCGGGGTTTGTCAGCGAATATGAGGATCCGTGGATTTGGGACACCCACTGCTGAAGGAATAAAGATGGGTTTGGTGAGGTGCGAAGATTTAATGGGATGTAAGTACGACGAAAATGCGTGTGGACATGTTAGCAATTTAAACCTTGTTCTTGCTATTTTTAAGGTGGACGCAGCTATTTCGTAAAGTTGTTGAAGTGAATCCTGCTCGGTGAGAGTGTAATGTGTAGGTTTGTGCACGGATTTGGGGTCCGCATGGATACGTGGATGTGCGCATATTTCAGGACCTGTCGGTGAATCTCGGGGTGCGTATGGATTTGGCGGTAAATGTTGCTTTGAGGATGTGCACAGATTTAGGGGTATGTCAGATATTATGTGCGTGCACTGGAATTTTTGGGTGTCTGTTGCATTTGGGGTGCACGCTGATTTGAGGGTTGAATGAGCTTTTCCCAGTGAACACAGATTTGTGGGTGCACACTGATTTGCACAGAGTTCGGGGTGTTGGCGGATTCGGGGTGAGCACTGGCTTGGGGGAGCCGGTGGATTTGGAGGTGTGTCAGAACTCAGGGTTGTTCTGTTTTTAATGCAATAACAATTAACTTAATATGTACTTTGGCCTCTGTTCTGGTTTTTTTTTTAATGGACATAGCTATTTTGTGAACTGTTTGAAATTATTCTCGCTCCGGGATAATCTAATTTGCGTGCGCGGGTGTCTGCTGAAATGGGGTTGTGACGAGTCTCAAGGTTGTTTTATTTCTGACAGAGAAATTGAAGTCTTGAAAATTTGAAATGTGACCTCTGTTCTTGCTTTGTTACGGTTCAGCAGCCATTTTGTGAAGCATTTGAAATGAGTGTTCGAGAACATCTGCATTGCGGAGACAGATGGGAAGGTGGGAAGGGACTGAACCAAGGGGGATAAACTGAATTTGAGGTGTACGGGCACGTGTATAGTCAGGCAGTGACAAGCAGAGACACAGACACAGAAACACACTGACACACACTAACACTTATAGACAGACAGACAGACAGACAGACAGACACACACACACACACACTCAAGACTGCACTTTCTTATCCGCCTCTCCAGCTCTCAGCCGTGTTCTTTGAAACATACGGAGTGACATGATTAAAACAGACCCCTCCCCCCACTAGACTGCTCAATTTCATGGCATGTGTTCGGGTTAGCGATGGGTCCTGGATGAGCCCCCAAATGATCTGTGTGTGACTGAGTCACTGAAGCAATTGGAGGATTTAGTGGATATGAAATTGTGTTTATTCATCAACACAAACAGACATTTACTTCGAGGCCTCTCAGTAAGGTCCCACAAACACAAACTACATCAAGAGTTTATACTCTGGAGGAGAATGGTAAATTCAGTAGAATTTCAGAAGCACAATTACAAAATTTACTTCAATATTCTGTGTCAGACAAATGGTTCATTTGAAGTACATATTTCCAATGGAAGCACATTTAATTGATGAGACACCTCGGACGGTTCAGTCACCTTTTTTGTAACAAACTAACTCCCACACATGATCTAAATATTATTCATTAATTTAATCACAATCTGTCATCGCAGGGATTTTACCTGTCTGACGTAATTGGTTTGTAAATAATTTTAAAAACTTTATTTTTAAATCTGTTGAAATCTGTCCCAGTGGAATTGCTAAACGGCTTTAAAAACCCCAGGCATGTGGTGCCTGAACATTTCATTCCGAGAGATCGCCTGTCGCACAAAGAGACAAATCATTGGCCAGAGAAAATGTCTGCAGTGTACGATAGATACAGGAGTGTGGAGAAAATATTGTACATCTTCATTGCCGCCATTGGAGTTCCAGGTGAGTGAGCAGAGCATTTCACGTTCGTTATTTCTGGGTTTTGTGAGCCTGTTTAAGATAATGTTACAAGCTTACAACCTGCTCATCACTGCACAAATATCCATCAGAGGTATTGATCCAGTCAATTTCACATTCTGAATTTTCATATTTAATAACAAGTGGAACTAAATCTATGTTTCTCCTCTAACTCACGGGATCGAATAGAACGCTGTTCTTGCCTTGAATGACACCTTGTCCAGAGATGTCCCAGTGCTGGGGCCAGGGATCTCTCCGGGAAATGTGACTGGGAGATGTTTGCATTCTGAAGTACACTTTTCCTAAGTTATTGATCAGAGGGAAACCCTAGTCCTGCGCTTCACGTCTCCCTGTGGAGTCTGTCACAGTCTGATCCCACTGTCTGTTGGTCAATAATTGTGTCTGATCACCAGAACCAGAGTTCACGGATCTACTGCCGTGTGTTATCGAATTAAACTGCGCTGCAGAATTAATCCATTAACGGAGCAACTCAGCCACAGGTCACTAAGTTGTTCCTTCTTTCCCTCTGAAACCCGTCATTAATCGGGGCAGCTGTTCGTCTTGAAGGAGGGTCTCGACCCGAAAAGAAAGATAATTCAATTCCATGGATGCTGTCTGACCTGCTGAGTTCCTCCAGTTTTGTGTGTGTTTCACCTCTCTGTATCCCTTCTCGGCCTCATCAGATGCTGATTTTCCAGAGTCCTGGTCAGTCACAGTTAATTCAGTGAAACCGGCCCCATCAGCGACTGGAATGGGGATCAGCACCGATCGTTGTTGTTCATGCAGATCGTTTTTACCGCCAACGATTCCCCACACATCGTCTTATCTCCACACTGAAGTAGACAGGACAAGACAGTGCGACCCATTTCTGCTGTTAGATTAGCAGCCGTTTACAGACTCTAGCACTCCCAAGATTTAGCTAAAGCCCGATCCCATGTCAATTCCCGGACAATGTTTTCAGTAATGTCCAGTGTCTGTTCTCTCTCTCCAGTGAATTTACTGGCGATTGTGATCCTGTCCAGGAGAAAGTGCGGCCTCTCTATCTGCACCACTCGCTACCTGGTGGCCATGGCAGCGGCGGATCTACTGACCATTGTCACCGAGGTCATTTTGGTTCGAATAAGATTCTATTACTTCCCGTGGATTTTTCTGAGCATCACCCCTGTGTGCAGTGTTATCGATGTACTGAGTAACACAGCTACTCGATGTTCTGTCTGGTTCACCGTTACTTTTACCTTTGATCGGTTTGTCGCCATTTGCTGCCAGAAACTGAAAACAAGATATTGCACCGGGAAAACTGCGGCTGTGGTTCTAACAGCAACCGGCATACTGACCTGTCTGAGAAACGTTCCTCGATACTTCACGCGGGAACCCGCAATAATAATCGATAATGTACCGTGGTTCTGCATTATCATGGACAATTATTTCATTGAACCCGGATGGGTAGTGTATGACTGGCTCGATACGGTTTTAACTCCGTTCCTCCCCTTTCGCTGTGATCCTGCTGCTCAACGCTCTGACAGTCAGGCACATTTTAGTGGCCAATCGAGTCCGTAAGGGGCTGAAGGGTCAGAACAAGGGAGAGAACCGCAGTGACTCGGAGATGGAGAGCAGGAGGAGGTCTGTGGTTTTACTCTTCACCATCTCCGGCAGCTTCATCCTCCTGTGCATGACAATGGTTGTAAATTTCATATATTATCAGGTCACGGGAACAGGACTCGATTTCAATGCTTCTGAATGGATCTTTCACTACCTCGGGTATTTCCTGATGAATTGCAGCTGCTGCACGAACACATTTATTTACGCGGTGACTCAGTCGAAATTCAGGGAGCAGGCGATCAGCGCGGTGAAATATCCCGTCACTTCGATTCTTCATTTGATTAAAGGCACCGCATCCTGAGTAGTCGCCAGGGGCGGCGGCAGAGTCTCCAGTCCGGGCTTCAGCTCCTCAGATTCACCGCCTGATCTCCCAGGTGTTATTCTCAGGCGGAGTGGCCCATCGACCGGCAGTCCGGGACGTTAAGATAGTGTTTGTATCGGGAGGAGCAAAGCACCGTCCAAGAGAGTCAGAACCTCATTCTTCCCGCCAGATGCCAGACAAAGAACAACTCCGGAATGCCGTCCTCACATCCATCTGTGGATATGTCCATCTATTCCCATTCCGCTCACCAACTTCACTGTCAGACATTCCCGCAAGACCGCGTGGGACGAGTCTGATGCTCATTTACTAACCCAATGTGAATCACACCATCTCGTTTAATGATTGGCAAAATTAAGACACTACAACTTCAAGGCGCATCCCGTTATCAACTGGACTGGACTGGGGTTTAGAGAATTGGGAAATAATAGAGAACTGCTTCTGTCTTCTAATGAACGCTAAATTATCCAAAACAAATCCTATTGATTATACGTAATGAAACACAATACTATCAATTAAATTAAAGTCACACCTATGACTTAAGAAAGCGGTTAATTGAGATCAACTAAGGCCCACAAAATTGCAGTAAGACCTGTATAATTTCTTTCCTGATATGCTTCACCCTGAAATGGCCTGTGTTCAACCTTTCCATAATGAAAAAGTCTACACATAATCCAGAAGCGTGGTTTGGAACATGACAAAAGGAATAATCAAGCTTAGTAAATCATGGCGATACACTTTCTTCGCTTCTTGCTTCTCCCATAAACACAGCACTTTCATGTTCCCATTCTAGTTCATGTCAATATAGTTCCGTCTGTTCTTGTTTTACCCCTTTCTCCTCATACACCCAACACGTTTATGTATTCTGTGAAGGTGTACTCAATTTCCCATCAGTTGCTAATTCTCAACATACTTAACTCTGAACTTCTGAATTGTTACGTGAAGTGTCTTTATCCACAGTTGAACTTCTCTAACTTAAAGGCAACCCAATCATTCTCCTCAATACCTCTATCATTCTCCTCAATACCTCTGTGTTCAGGAACCTAGAAGCAGAAAATATATAAACGAGTACTTGAATATGAATTAATACCTGGTGAGTTTAAGTTTACTAGTCACAGACGTGTTAAACTTTTTGAAGGCCTCTGGATAAGACACGTACTTTAAGCTGTTGAACTGCAACTGCCTTTGTTTTCATTAATGAACATGTTCACATTTCCACCGTTCCCCATGACTGACGTTCACATTAACTAAACTTCTCAATTGACCGAGAGGCACCTCAACCAGTGAGAGCAGGGGACAGCGATCGGTCTAAGCTACGATCAGCCGGGTGGAAATCTGCCCCATGCTCCGCCCCACTTCTTCTGCTCCATCGCCGTTGCGGAGTTCAGAGAGTAGCTGCTGTCGGAGTCTCCGTCTTCGGGTTTCACAAAGACGGGCGTGTTTCCCCTTCGACGCCTCGGTGGGTCCGTTCCAGCGATGTTTGAGGTGGCGGAGCAAAAGTGTTTTGATAGTTGTTTCTTTTCTTACACCACATCAGTGTAGAGAAAAGATAAAAATACACTAATTTTAAAAATACATAAATAGTGCAAGAATGGATTCATTCGTTAGTGTTCTCCGTTTCAACTTAGATATATGACCTCGGGAAGCAGACATTTCCTCCTTGGGCAAAATACAGGTTGTCCACTCTGTCTGTGCCTCTCACATTCCGATAAACGTCTGCCAGACCTCCCTCAGCGTCCACCGCTCCAGAGAGAATAAGCCTAAACTGTCCAATCTCTCCTTACCCAGGCTGTAAACCGGTAAATCTTTTATATACACCGTCTATAACCTTCACATTCTTCCGATGATAGAACTGCAGCTCCTCAGATGCAATGAAACTAGAGATTTATGAAACTGTACCATACCTACCTGACACCGAAACTCAGTGCCTCGGCTACTAACGACAAGCAGGCCGGACATCGCCTTTACCATCCCATCACCCTGCGCAGCCATTTCAGGGGATTACGCACTGGGATCCTCCTAATCCTGCTGAATTTCCTCTGGAGTCACCTGCAGAATATATCCTTCGTATGGAATGCTAAACAGAACTGAATGCAATATTTGAAAAAATATACCAGGTCAGGCACCATCTATGGAGAGACATAGAGCCGACGTTTCGAATTAGACACTTTACTTTCAGCATTAACACTGGCCGTTCCTGGCCTACTTGGTGCCCAACAAAATAGTGCCGTCTGCTGCGTGTGTCCCATCTCCTCTGGGGATGAATTAGCTTGAATTGTCACATGGGCACAGGAGCTGGAGGCTTTCTTTCCCGCTGTAAGAGTCTTTGATTAAACCTTTCTTATTTCGTACTTAGCTACAACGTATTTTAACTTTGTATAATTACAAAGGGTGTAGTGCTTGGTCAATTAACGGGAAATAAGGTGGATAATTTCCTCAGAACCTGTTGGGATATACTGCAGGTTATTGAGAGAGGTAGAGGACTGGACCAATATATTTGTTTTCTCTCCAGCCAAAATTAAGATTCCAGAAAAGTGACTATAAGCGTTTTTAAGTAGGGGGTGGTTCATCCTGTAAAATATAAACTCACGCAGTGGTAGTAACGTTTTTGAAAACGATTCTTAGGGACAGGATATAGAGTTACGGAACACCACATGGATAAACAGACCCACCGGCTCTTCCAATCTGTGATGACCTGTTTTCTGGCCTAGTCCTATCGACCTGCACCTGGACCATAACCATTCAAACTCCTCCCGTCCATGTACCTATCTAAAGGTCTCCTGCTTTCACCACTTTCTCTGGCAAATATACACTCACACTGCTTTCTGAATTAAGAATCTCCCTCTCATCTTCCCGTTAAACAATTCACCCTTTCAACTTAACTTATGACCTCTTGTTCTGGTCTCGCCCAAGCTGAGGTGGCAAAACTAGATAGGTGGCTGGATAGATAGATAGATAGATAGATAGATAGATAGATAGATAGATAGATAGATAGATAGATAGATAGATAGATAGATAGATAGATAGATAGATAGATAGATAGATAGATAGATAGATAGATAGATAGATAGATAGATAGATAGATAGCACAAACTGCATACAATACTCCAGGATTGTCCTCACTAACGTCCTTTACAACCCCAACATAACATTCCAATTCGTGTTAACAGTACTTTTATTTATGAAGGCCAATGTGCCAAAAGCTCTCTTCAGGACTCCACCTTGACGTACGGGACTCTATTCCCAGACCCGTCTGTTCTCCGCAGACCTACCAGTCACTGTGTAATTCCTACCTGGTTATTCCTGGCAAAGTGCAACACCTCACAATGATCCACATTATATGCCAGCTGCAAAATCTTCAGCCCATTTATCCAGCGCCTACAGGACCCACTGACTTCACACTCTGTTCTCTGTCTGGGAGCAATTTATCAAGTTGACCAGTCGGAAACTGATTTAACTTTTTGTAAGGCCTCTGGATAGGACACACAACTGTACTTTTGCGCGTTGAACTGCAACTGTCTCTATTTTCTCAAGGCAACATAGATACTATTTTCAATGAACTATTTGAACGACAGGCAGCTCAGCCAGTGACAGCAGGGGACACGGTGGGTCTGAACTACGATAGGCCGGGTGGAAATCTGTGCCATACTCAGCCCCTCCTCTTCCACCCCATCACCCTGGCGGAGTGCAGCGAGTTGCTGCTATCGATGGTATTAAGAAAAGATACAAAATTACACCGAATTACAAAATACCTAATTAGTGCAAAAATGACTCATCAGTTAGAATTCTAGATTTTACCTTAAGTACATGCGCTCTGTAATTAGACTTTTCCTCCTTAGTGACGAAGATACATGTTGTCCACTCTGTCTGTGCTTCTCATATTCCAATAAACTTCTCCCAGACACCACTCAGGCTCTGCCGCTCCAGAAAGAAATATCCCTTATTTTTCCAAACTCTCCTTATCCAGTCAGAACCCTGGCAAACCTCTCTATACGCCGTCCAAAGCCTCCATATTTTCCTATAATCGAATCGCAGCATTTCAGATGCGATTAGACTAGTGATTTATAAAACTGCAAATTACAGTATCTACCTGACACTGGAACCAGTGCCTCGACTACTAAAGACAGGCAGACCCGACACCACCTTTACCACCCACCCTGAGTAGCCACATTCAGGGAGTTATACACTGGGATCCGCCACAATCCCGCTTGATGTCCCGCGGTGTCCTCCAACACTAACTATCCTTTGTATAAAATGCTAATGGGAACTGAATGCAAAATTTCAGGAAACATACCTGGTCAGGCTCCATTTAACGAGCGGACGTTTCGGATGATTCCCTTCACTTTCAATATTGCCACCGGCACTTTACAGGCCGAACTTGGTGCCCACCAAGACAGACCAGGGATCACCATTGCAAACTTCTGTCTGTATTTTTCAAGCTTCCTGATATTTTTCCTGCAGTCGCCGATTTCTCTGCTCTCTGCAGACCACAATCTCCTACTAGTCACCCTACTCTGGTTGTTCCTGGCAAAGTGCAAAACCTCACACTGCTCCACATTTCATTGCAGCTGCAAAATTTTTAGTCGGTTGATCCAGCTGCTACAGACATCTTCAACTTTCGATAATCTACTTCGCTCTCCACTCGCGCTCTGAATCTAGGTGCCGTCTGTACATTTAGTTTACCATATTACCACTGAAATCCAAATACTTAAAGTGGCATGCAAAGATTTGGGCACACTAGTCAAAATTTCTGTTATTATGAATCGCTTAGCGAGTAGAAGATAAACTGGTCTCCGAAAGTCATATGGTGAAAGATGAAGCTGTCACTGTCCGTTCAGGCAATCGCCCACCTGGCTATTTTCCTTAGGAATTGGGTCTCAATCACATCGTTTAGTTCCCAGTCATTCCCAGGTTCACTAACTACAAACAACTGCTGTCCATCAGCAAATGCAGGATAAAAACCACGTGATCACAACAAGGAGTTGCCAGCTCGTTGGTCGACTCGTGTTTGAGTAACCTCGTTCCATGGTTCTTAGGACTATCAGTTCTAAGTCTAGCATCGCTCCTGAATTCTCTGCTAAGACCAAGACTCCGGGTAAAGACTCCCTTGGCACCAATTCCACGCTCGCTCCGACCGTAACGCCTCCCGACTCGGCCTCCGCGCCCGTGTTCAGCACTTGGGTTCGTTCCACCGCCACGTCCTTGCAACAGAACGAACTGGCCACGATGAACCCAGCGGACACGTTCCCGTACAACAGGCCCTGGCCAGCCAGGGTTCCCTATTGGGCGCCCACGACCAACTACTTCGGGAGATCACGGAAAACCTTCGGACACTGACCACGAATGTGCAGAAGGTCAGTGAACAAGTGGACCGGGTCTCCACTTCTTTTTCTCCGTCCCCTCCAAGAACGCCGGCTGCCCAAACCGCAGTGCTCGGGATGGCCTCGCCCCCGGAATCAGCGACACCATCCCCTCGAGAGCCGTATGTACCCGAGCCTGAACCCTACACCGGGGACCTAGGTAGGTGCCCGGCCTTCCTGTAGCAATGCTCCCTCATCTTTGAGCTGCAGCCACGTACCTACACTTCCAATAAACCAAAGATTGCGTACATCATGGGGCTGCTACGAGGGGAACCATCATTCTTGGCCTGGGCAACCGCGATATGGGATAAGCGACCAGAGGTTTGTTCCTCCTACTCCTCCTTTGTCCCTGAAATGAGGAAAGTCCGCCGCGAAATGGTTGCTGACTCTTCGTCAGGCTTCGCGAAGTGTGGCCGGGTTCCCGACCTTAGCCGCAGACTCCGGGTGGAATGACGAGACCCTACGGGAGGTGTTTCGACAGGCCCTCTCGGAACAGATAAAGGATGAGTTGTCCGCGAGGGACGACACGGACTGTCTGGACTCTCTGATCTCGCTTGACATTCGATTGGATTATCGGCTTCAGGAGTGTCTGAGAGAGAGAACCAGTTGCCGCAACGCTCGGGGAAGCTCACGGCCCAACTAACCAGTCACAACCAGCCCCCCACCCTCTTACCCAGCCGCTCCCAGTGTGGCTCCTGCCACGACCGTTCCCACCCCCCTGGGGGAGGAACGAATGCAGCTGGGACGGAACCGTCTCTCCCCGGCCGAACGAACTCGGACGTGGAGACCTGGGGATTGCTACTATTGTGGCCAGCCAGGACAGCTCCGGGATACCTGCCCTCAAGCGGCCGAAAGGGAGGGCATCAGAGAAAAAGGTTGTCCTGGTGAGCCGGACGATACTCCCTTCAGTCCCCAGACTCGGATGCAGATCCTGGCTCCCGTGAATTACCAACGACAGTCTCTGTCCCTGTCCGCTTTGGTGGATTCCGGTGCCGCAGGCAATCTGCTGGACGAAGACATAGCCTCTCAGGCTGGAGACCTCGCGAGCCGCTAACTACCCCGTTGGAGGCCCGGGACCTGGACGGAAAACTGCTGGCTCGGGAGACACAATGTACGCCGCCCCTGACATTGATCCATGTCCGTCAAGTCCTCCAGAGACTATTGGAAAACCAATTATTTGCGAAGGCGGAGAAATGTGAGTTCCACGTTGCTTCGGTCATCTTCCTGGGTTATATCATTGAAAGACGGCAGGTGAGAGCAGACCCCGAGAAGTTCCTGGCAGTGGAAGAATGGCCTAGGACCACGACCCGCAAACAACTTCAACGATTCCTGGGGTTTGCGAATTTCTACCGCCGATTTATCAGAGACTGCAGTCGAGTGGCGGCCCCCCTTACCCGGAGTACCTCGCCTACTAGCGCCTTCTGTTGGGACTCCGAAGCCGACTCGGCATTCACCTACCTAAAGATGCGTTTCACCACCACTCTCATTCTGGTCAAGCGACAAGCTGATCACCATCGCTCCAATGTCCCACATTACCGCCAAGGACAGCGTGTGTTGCTTTCAACCGGAGACCTACCCCGCAAAGTGGATTCCCACAAACTCGCCCCGCCCCGCTTCATTGGCCCCGTTTCCACTGCTAAATTCATCAGCCCTGCTCAGCGTATCTCTCAAGCTCCCCTCCACTCTCCGCCGCATTCATCTAATCTTCCATGTGTCCCGCATAAAGTGTATCATGAGCCACCCCTGTGTCCTGTCCACAACACTCACCTCCCTCACGGCTCATCGATGGGTCAGAGGTGTACACGGTGCGTCGACTGCTGGACGTTCGTCGCCGGGGGCGTGGCCTCCAGTACCATGGGGACTGGGAGCGCTACGGACCTGAGGAGAGGAGCTGGGTCCCAACCATAAGATCCTGGAGACCTTTCTCTTCAGGGACTTCCATTGCCAGCACCCAGCTCTACCTGCCGTGACGCCAGGAGGCGTCCGTAGTCTGTGAGTGGCGGGGGCGGGGGTACTGTCAGTACCTCCAGTTGAACTCTGTCTTTTTGTGTGTTTCCTCCAGCTGTCAGACTGTGGTTTTGCATTGCCATGTGATCCTGTCCACGCTCCTGCTCTACTCCGGCCCCTGCGTTACTGAGTACTCCGTCTCTCATCAGTTTCTCATTATTACCTGTATTGCTGCCACCTGTGTCTCATTGTGCTCCACCTATCACCTGCCGCTCTGTTTATTGCTCAGTGTATTTCAGTCCGGTGCTTTCACCGGTTTGTCGGCAGATTGTGTCAGTGAATTTTCCTGAGCGTTTCCAGCATTCGTATCTGTACCCTATCCGTCTGAATATCGACTCTGCCTGTTTCCCGATTCTGGTGTTTGGATTTCTCTGGATGTTTTGATCTCTACCTGAACTTTGACGCTGACTTTGTTTGTACCTCGTGATTTGTGACTCAGTATATATCACTCTGTGCACTGTACTGGGTCTGCGATTGGATCCCTGCTCCAGAGCCTTGACAGAAATAGCAAACATGAATTGCTCTGCTCACTCACCAGGAACTCCAATGACCGCGATGAACACGTACAATGTTTTCCCCACACTCAAGTACCTATCCAACATTGCAGACATTTTCTCTGTCCAGTGGTTTGTCCTCCTGTGCTACAGACGAGCTCTCGGAATGAGATGTTCAGATAACACATGCTTAAGGTTTTTAATAAAAACACAAAATGCTGGAAGAAATCAGCGGGTCAGACAGTATCTATGGCAGGAGGTAGTGACGACTTTTCGGGCCGAATCCCTTCATCAGGAGTGAAGTAACATGGGATTGTCGAGGGGGGGATGAAAATTGGGGCGAAGGATGAAGTAGAGAGCTGGGAAGTGATAGGCTGAAGGGAAATGGGCTAGGGGAAGGTGGAGAATTATGGGAAATAAAAGAGAAAGAAAGGTAGGGCTGGGGGAGATTATAGTGGCGGGGGAAGAGAGAGAAAGAGAATCAGACTATAATTATAGATAGGGATGGGGTATGGGGGGGAAGGGGTCTCAACGGAGTTGAATTTTCATGCCGGCAGTTAGGAGGCTTCCTAGGCGGGAGATAAGGTATTGCTCCATCGACCTGAGTGTGGCCTCATCTTGACGGTAGAGGAGGCCATGGACAGACATGTTGGAGTGGGAGTGGTCTGTGGAATTGAAGTGTGTGGCCACAGGGAGATCCCGCCACTGCTGGAGGACCGAGCGCCGGTATTCGGCGAAACGGTCTCCCAGTCTGCGGCGGGTCTCCCCAATGTATAAATGGCCTCATCGGGAGAATCGAATACAGTATATTACCCCAGATGACTCGCAGGTGAAGTGGTGCCTCACCTGAAAGGACTGTCTGGGGCCTGGGATGGTGGTGAGGGAAGAAGTGTGGGGGCAGGTGTAGCACTTCTTCCGTCTGCAGGGTTAAGTGCCTAGAGGGAGGTCCGTGGGGAGGGATGGGGCGGATGAATAGGCAAGGGAGTCGCGTAGGGAGCGATCCCTGCGGAAAGCCTAGAGTGAGGGGAGGGGAAGATCTGGCTGGTGGTGGGATCCCGTAGGTGGCGGAAGTTGCGGAGGATTATGTTTTGGATCTGTAGGCTGGTAGAGTGATAGGTGACGACCAGGGGGACTCTACCCCTGGTGGGCTGGCGTGGGGATAGGGTGAGGGCAGAGGTGTGTGAAATACGGGAGATGCGATGGACGGCAGAGTTGATAGTGGACGAAGGGAAGTCCCTTTCTTTAAAAAAGGAAGACATCTCTTTTGCCCTAGAATGAAAGGCCTCATCCTGAGAGTAGATGCGGCGGAGGCGGAGGAATTGAGAGAAAGGGATAGCATTTTTGCAGGAGACTGGGTGGGAGGAGAAATATTCTAGGTAGCTGTGAGAGTTTGTAGGTTTGTAGTAGGAATCAGTGGATAGGCTGTCTCCGGAGATAGAAACAGAAAGATCTAGAAACGGGAGGGAGGTGTCGGAAATAGACCAGGTGAATTTGCGGGCAGGGTGAAAGTTGGAGGCGAAGTTAGTGAAGTCGACGAGCTCAGCATGTGTGTAGGAAGCAGCGCCGACGCAGTCGTCGATATAACGTAAGAAAAGAGGAGGACAGATACCGGTATAGATTTGGAACATAGATTGCTACACATGGCCGACAAAAAGGCAGGCGTAATTAGGACCCATGCGGGTGCCCATGGCTACACCTTTAGTTTTGAGGAAGTGGGAGGAGCCAAAGTAGAAATTGTGAAGGGTGAGGATTAATTCCGCAAGGCGGAGAAAGTGGTGGTAGAGGGTGAGGTTTTTAATATCACTTAGCGACTCCACGAAGACAGATTTCAATAGATTTAAAAGTAAAGATTTTTAATTTACTTACAAACCAAATACGTCAAGCAGGTGCGATTCTCGCTGTGACAGATTCAGAATAAACTGATGAATTTATATTTAGACCATTTGTGGGAGTTAGTTTCTCCCAACAATGGTGACTGAACCTTCCGAGGTGTCTTATCAGCTAAAGGTGCATCCACTGTACATATGCACCATTTGTCAGACACAGAATATGGAAGTAAATTATGGCATAGTAGCTTGTGAAACTGTATTGAATCTCCAACTCTTACCAATCTCCTCAAGAGCATAAACTCTTGATGAAAGTTATGTTTAGGGGACTCTACCGAGGGGTTTTCCAACATAATATCTATTTATGGTGATGACTAAATATTTTCCTATCCATGAAACGCTCCAACGACTCAGCGACTCGGTCATACAGAACATTTGGGGGCTCGTCCAGGACCCGCCCCTAACCCTGACATATCGCCATTAAACTCACAAGTCTAGTGTGGGGGAGCATGCTTTAATCATAGCACCCTGTATGGGTCAAAGAACACGGCTGTGAGCCAAAGAGGCGGTAAGAAAGTTAGTGTGAGTCTGTGCGCGTGCACACGTGTGTGTCTGTGAGTTTGTGTCTGTCTATACGTCTTAAAGTATGTCAGTGTGTTGCTTTGCGTGTTTCCCATTCCTCAATTCCACCCAAATAGCCTCCCCAGACGAACCCTCTCAAATCAGGTTGAAAGCTATCGAATATTGAATTCACATGGAGCGGTGCAGAGTTGAGACGTGCGGAGGAAGGAGTGATTTTTAATTGATAAGACACCTGGGACGGTTCAGTCATCTTTGTTGTATAATCTAACTCCCACAAATGATCTAAATATTATCATTAATTTAATCACAATCTGTCATCGCAGCGATTGCACCTGTCTGACATAATTGGTTTGTAAATAATTTAAAAACCTTTCTTTTTAAATCTGTTGAAATCTGTCCCTGTGGAATTCCCAATGGCTTTTAATATCCCAGGCATGTACTGCCTTAATATTTCATTCCGAGAGATCGCCTGACGCACAAAGAGACAAATCACTGGCCAGAGTGTTACGTATTCGGGCAACAATAATATAGATGAGTTAGGCAAGGGGTTTTATAACGAATAACACGTTTATTAAACACTGATAACAAACCCCCTTCAAAAGTAAACAAACCCAAACAATGACCCGAAACCAGCTGCTGGCAGCTGAATCAAACAGTTCTTAATAGCGTTGCAGTCCCAAACAGTCTTTAAAGTAGTATTGAAAAAAAACAGTTCTCCAAAGCGAATTGCCGAATGAAAACAGTTCAAAGAACGATATGCCGACAGTTCAAAAGCTCACGGTACTTTTAAAAGGAGAGACTTTTTAAAGCGATTTAAATTCTCTTCCACGTCGATGTCCTTCGATTCCCAGCGTCGAACTCCCACGTCGAATTTTATTAAATATAACAGCTTAAAGTGACTGACCTTCCTTCCACAATATTCTCAATCTCCCGCTTTTCCAGCGGAGACTATCGTGAGAATAGTAAACGAAATCCTTCCGAATGAGGATCACACAAGGTCGAAGTCAATCCATCGAAAATCGATTCTTCTCAATTTGTCTTCCAAGCTTCACTCTCCCTTGGCAAAGAAACCGTTGGCTCTGACCTTTTAAACTTTAGGCATTATATAAAACTTCATTTTTAACTAAACTGCGTCATCGCATTAAATCACACAGTAACATGAAGTCATCTTGGCAAATCCAGCCACGAACTGCCCCACCTGACAGGGTGGGTCTTCCTTTTATACCCTGTAGAAAAAACCTGTCACATGACCTCTACTGGCGGGAAAATGACATCACTCCACCATTACCTCATGTCCAGTATAACTTCAACCCCAGTCACGGGACAAGGGTACCACTGTCACGTGTCACGGGTACGTAACAAGAGAAAATGTCGGCCATTTTGGAGAGGTATTTCAGTGTGGAGAAAATATTGTACATGTTCATTGCCGTCATTGGAGTTCCGGGTGAGTGAGCAGAGCATTTCATGTTCGGTATTTCTGTGTGTTAACCGGAATAAACCTGTTTAAGATAATGTTCCAAGCTTACAACCTGAACATTACTGCACAAATATCCATCAGAGATACCGATACTGTCAATTTCACATTCTGAATTTTCATACTTAATAACAAGTGGAACTAAGTCTATGTTTCTCCTCTAACTCACGGGTCGAATAGAACGCTGTTCTTGCCTTGAATGACACCTTGTCCAGCGATGTCCCAGTGCTGGGGCCAGGGGTCTCTCCGGGAAGTTATGATTGAGAGATCTTTGCATTCTGAAGTACACCTTTCCTAAGTGATTCATCAGAGGGAATCCCTAGTCTTGTGTTTCACGTCTTCCTGTGGAGTCTGTCACTGTCCGATCCCACTGTCTGTTGGGCCGTTATTGGATCTGATCACCTGAACCAGTGTTCACGGATCTGCTGCCGTGTATTATCGAATTAAACTGCGCTGCAGAATTAATCCATTAACGGAGCAACTCAGCCACAGGTCACTAAGTGGTTCCTTCGTTCCCTCTGAAACTCGTCATAAATCGGGGCAGCGCTTCGTCCTGAAGGAGGGTCTCGACCCGAAACGAAAGCTGATTCAATTTCATGGATGCTGCCTGACCTGCTGAGTTCCTCAAGTTTTGTGTGTGTTGTTCCTCTCTCTATCCCTTCTCGTCCTCATCAGATGCTGATTTTCCAGAGTCCTGGTCAGTCACAGTTAATTCAGTGAAACCGGCCCCATCAGCGACTGGAATGGGGATCAGCACCGATCGTTGTTGTTCATGCAGATCGCTTTTATCGCCAACGATTCCCCACACATCGTCTTATCTCCACACTGAAGAAGACAGGTCAGAGACAGTGCGACCCATTTCTGGTGTTAGATTAGCAGCCGTTTACAGACTCAAGCACTCCCGAGTTTTAGCTAAAGCCCGTTCCCATGTTAATTCCCGGACAATGTTTTCAGTAATGGCCAGTGTCTGTTCCCTCTCTACAGTGAATGTAGTGGCGAATGTGATCATGTCCCGGGGAAAGTGCGGCCTCTCTACCTGCACCACTCGCTACCTGGTGGCCCTGGCAGCGGCGGATCTACTGACCATTGTCACGTGGGTCATTTTGAATCGAATCAGAGTGTATTACTTCCCGCGGAGTTTTCTGGACATCACCCCTATGTGCACTGTTATCAGTGTACTGATGTTCACGACCACGCACTGTTCCGTTTGGTTCACCGTCACTTTCACCTTTGACCGATTTATCGCCATTTGCTGCCAGAAACTGAAAGCAAAGTATTGCACCGGGAAAACTGCGGCTGTGGTTCTGACATAGGATATGACTGGCTCGATACGGTTTTAACTCCATTCCTCCCTTTCGCTGGGATCCTGATGCTCAACGCTCTGACAGTCCGGCACATTTTAGTGGCCAGTCGTGTCCGTAAGGGGCTGAAGGGTCAGAGCAAGGGGGAGAACCGAAGTGACCCGGAGATGGAGGGCAGGAGGAGGTCTGTGATTTTACTCTTCACCCTCTCCGGCAGCTTCATCCTCCTGTGGATGACTGTGGTTGTAAACTTCATATATTATCAGGTCTCAGGAAAAGGATTCGAATTCACTGATTCTGAATTGATCTTTCAGTATGTCGGGTATCTCCTTGTGAATTGCTGCTGCTGCACGAACACATTTATTTACGCGGTGACTCAGTCGAAATTCAGGGAGCAGGCGATCAGCGCGGTGAAATATCCCGTCACTTCGATGCTTCAGATGATTAATGGCGCCGCATCCTGAGTAGTCACCAGAGGGGGAGGCAGAGTTTCCAGTCCGGGTTCCAGCTCCTCAGATTCACCGCCTGATCTCCCAGGTGTTATTCTCGGGCGGATTGTCCCATCGACCGGCAGTCCGGGACGTTAAGGTCGTGGGGGGCAAAGCATCGTCCAGGAGAGTCAGAACCTCATTCTTCCCGCCAGATGCCAGACAAGATACTACTCCGGAATGCCGCCCGCACATTCGTCTGCGGATATGTCCATCTATTCCCATTCCGCTCACCAACTTCACTGTCAGACATTCCCGCAAGACTGCAGTGGTCTGGTCAGATGCTCGTTTACTAACCCAATGAGAATCACACCAGTCTCCGCCATCTCGTTTAATGATTGGCAAAATTAAGACACTCCAACTTAAAGGCGCATTCCCGTTATCAACTGGACTGGACTGTGGTATAGAAAATTGGGAAATAAAATCCTTACTGCTTCTGTCTTCTAATGAAAGCTAAATTACTACCAACAAATCCTATCGATTATACGTAATGAAACACAGTACTGCAAATTAAATTAAAGTCACCCCATGACTTAAGAAAGCGGTTAAATGAAATCAATCAAGTCCCTGAAAATTTCAATGAAGCCTGCATGATTTCTTTCCTGATATGCTTCACCCTAAAATAGCATCTGTTCAAGCATTTCACAATGAAAAAATCCTACACGATCCGGAAGCATGTTTTGCAACAGGTCAAAATGAATAATTAAGCATAGTAAGACATGGCGATATCATTCCTTCCCTTGTTGTTTCTCCCATAAACCCAGCACTTTCATGTTCCCATTCCAGTTTATGTCAATATAATTCCGTCCGTTCTTGTTTTACCCCTTTTTCCCCATACACCCAACACGTTTATGTATTGTGTAAAGGTGTACCCATTTTCCCATCAGTCTTTCCATCAGCTCCTAATTCTCAACATACATAACTCTGAACTTCTGATTTGCTAAGTGAAGGGTCTTTATCTACAATTGAACTTTTGTAACTTACAGTCAACCCACTCATTCCACTCAATACCTCTGTGTGCAGGGACCTATAAGAAGAAAATATATAAACAAGTACTTGAATATGAATTAATGCCTGGTGAGTTTATAACAGTAAATCTGACCGACTGCTAGAATAATGTGTTTAAGAGTCATCAAAACATAAAAGTAATCTGAACAGTTATAACGTTACGTGTGAAGAAATTTCTCCACCAGCCTTGAGCCTAAAATGATGGCAACCAATTCTGCTGTATATACTGATAAATGGTTGCAAAGTAATTTCTCTACCATTGTCTATACTTTTGAAACAAAAATGGGCTTCTCCAACATTCCCAGTTAAATTATCTTTCGTTCCATATGTAAAGATGTTAAAAACTTGACAGGATTGGTGTAACGCTTAGGACTATCGGCTTGTATTTCTCCAGGGGAAAATCCGTCCACCCGCCAACCGTGTCTCCCGTTTCCGTGGATGCTGTGCACACTGGTACAAACTCGCACTCACAATATCAGACAGCACACAGTGTACGGTTTACAGATTACTCTTTATACACCTTACTGGAACGAGGTAATTAATAGCAATCCAATATAAAACGAAAGGGGCGCCAGAACTTTTTTTAGATTTCAATCAATTCGAGCACAACCGTTAGAGCTCAATTAGCGAAGCCTTCTTTCCACCATTCTATCTTCTCCGACCTCCTCGACCGGCCGCCTGGGACCAACCTGGGACCAAAGGGTCCAGCACGTCCTTCCTTTTCGGTTCTCCTCCCGAAAAACGTTACAGAGAAGCCATTTTATTTAAGCAGTTAACAGTTAACATTACAGTTAATAATCTGAGAACCGCGCATTCTCCCCCCACCGAATTAAGTCACGCCCTCATGACGTTCAGGTAATTCGCCAATCCCTCCTGCAGAACACACCGTCTAATCCAATTGCAGAAAGCAGAGGCATAACTCCCTAAAACAGTGAGATCACACGCAGTTATCCAGGTGCTACATAAGCTAACCTATCTGGTGGGTGCCTACTTCTCTGAGGCATGCGCACTCCCTCTTCTAACTCTTCCACCCTGGACAATACGGGAGACCTAAAGGAACTACGAGGCGATACCTACCGCGAGCGGTCACCCAAAACCCTCTGCACCTCGGATCCGTCTATCTCTTGCTTGGGCCCTACATCCTTTATTCCAAAACCCTGTAATACCCCCGACTGCCCATCACTGGCCTCCCCTTACCCCGTCTAACCCAGTGGGGGAAGGGTCAGGAGCCTGCCCCTCCACCATGGAGCGTCGGCGAACGGCAGCATGTACCGATCGGCCGTGTCATCATCCTCCGAGTCAATATCCCTCCCAGGGACTGGGCCCAGGCACGACTCTCCCGCAGAGTCTTGGTATAGGTGCAGCCAGCCCCTCGGGCTCCCGCTCTACCTGTACATCTCGCCCCAGGGGCAACAGGGGAATCCTATGGAGAATCTTGACGGAGTCCCTCCGATCCTTGAGCCTCACCCGGAAAACCGGTAGATTTAGCATCTGACTCAGGGCGTGCTGGACCAGCGATCAGCCAGCTTGTGTTTCCCAGGTAGTCCCAAATTCCATATGAGGACTCGATCTACCGGCAATAGTTGGGAGAACTTCACCTTCTTGTCATACCTCCTCTTATTTCCCCGATTCTGCTCGGCGCCCGCCTCCCTAGCCTGCTCATAAGCTCTTTGTAGTACTTTCTTCATATCAGACACATACTTCAAGTAGGGCTTCGGCGATACTTTAACTGCATCCGTCCCAAAACAGAGATCAATGAGCGACCTTGCCCCGCGCCGCATCACCAAATAGTAGGGAGAGTATCCAGTAGCTTCATTTCGGGTACAGTTGTAACAGTGAACCAGATGGCCAACATGTTGTCTCCATCGGCTCTTTTTGCTGATCTCCAGAGTTCCCAGCATGTCTAGCAGCGTCCGATCAAATCTCTCCGGTTGGGGATCGCCCTGCGGATGACAGGGTGTAGTCCTCGATCTCTCAACCCCCAACATACCCAGTAGCTCGTAGATGAGCTTACTCTCAAAGTCTCGTCCCTGGTTACTATGTATCCGCCGGGGAAGGCCATAACGCACAAAATGCTTCTCCCATAGCACTTCCGCCACCGTATTCGCCCTTTGGTACTTGGTGGGGAACGCTGGAGCATACCTGGTGTAGTGGTCTGTGATGACTAAGACATTCGCCGTATTGCTGGCATCAGGTTCTATGGCCAAGAAATCCATACACACCAGGTCCAACGGCCCCTCACTTTGCCAGTGTGACAACGGAGCAGCCTGCACAGGCAGCGTCTTCCGGTGTATGCAGCGAATGCACGACTTGCAATACTCTTCCAGCTCCGCCTTCATTCTGGGCCAGTACAACCTGTCTTTGAGCAATCCATAGATCTACTCCACCCCCGAATGTCCAGAATCAACGTGCAGGGACTTCAACACAATCTTCCGATACTTCTCAGGCGGAGATAACTGCCAACACCGAGGTCGGTCCGGGGGTGACGTTACCCGATATAAAACTTGTTCCCTCAACTTCTGCCGAGGCCATTCCCTCAATAACGGAGGCACTGAACCGTGTTTCATCTTCTCCGCCCACGCCAGATCACCCTTTTCCACCGCGCACCAAACAGCACCAATGCCCGGGTCATCTCGCTGAGCAGATGCCACTTCCCCCTGACTGAATTCCGGAAACTGCTTAGTCTTCAGTGTAGTCAGGTCACAGTAAACTGGGGGTAGGTCGTCATCAGAAGCCCCAATGGGTTCCCAGTTCGCTCCGGTCTCTCCTTTTCCTTGGCCTTCACGGTGATACAAACTGACACATGGCTTTCACCCCAGGGGCAGGAATGCTCTCCGACTGCTCGTCCGTCTCCTGTTCCTCAGCTCCCGTCATGACAAGGCATCCGCATCGACATTCCTGCTCCCCGGCCGGTACGTCAGGCTGAGATCATATACCGACAAGGCGGCCAATCACCGAAGGGCCTGTAACATCCAGTTTCGCCGAAGTCAGGATATAAGTAAGTGGGTTGTTGTCCGTCTTCACCTCAAACCTGGCTCCGGAGAGATAGTCACTCAGCTTATCCACCACTGGCCACCTCAACGCCAGGAACTCCAACTTATGGGTGGGATAGTTTCTCTCGGAGGGCAAAAAACTCCGGCTGACAAACATCCCGGTGCCCTGATCTTGATACAAGACGACCCCTAACCCCTCCCGGCTGGCATCGGGGGTCCTCAAAAGCCAGCACCGGTGTCTCGGTCAACAAATCTTTCAGCGATTTAAAAGCCTCCTCACATTTTGCATCACACCTCAGTCGGAAGGGCTCCAACGGGTTGAGATATTCTCCAACCTGCCGTCCCCATTTTCCTTTCTTCCCCAAGGGAGGGTAACGACGCAGAAGCTGGTTCAAGAGGGACTCACTTTGGCGTAGCCCTTCACGAATCTCCGATAATAACCACAGAACCCCAAGAGCGAGCGCAGAGCGCTCACAGTCCGGAGCCTCGCCCACGTGGTCACCGCTTCTATCTTAGCCAGGCATGCAGCTACTGCATCCTGCGAGATTATGGGGCCAAATTAGCTAACAGACGTCTTGCCGAACTGACACTTGTCCAGGGAGAGTTTTAACCCTTCCTCCCTCAGCCGACTTAGCACCTTCAGTAGCCTCGCTTCGTGTTCTTCCAAGGTGGCTCCAAACACTACCAAATCATCCAAATACACCTACACTTCAAGCAAATTCATATCCCCCACCGTCTTCTCCATGACCCTCTGGAAGGTAGCAGGGGGCCCCAATATTCCTTGGGGCATCATTTCGAACTGGAAAAAAACAAAAGAGGGGTTCCCTCTTTGTCGGCTTCACGCATCCATATCTGGTAATATACAGTCCTCAA
The DNA here is from genome assembly GCF_048418815.1 of Hemitrygon akajei. Classification (NCBI taxonomy): domain Eukaryota; kingdom Metazoa; phylum Chordata; class Chondrichthyes; order Myliobatiformes; family Dasyatidae; genus Hemitrygon; species Hemitrygon akajei. The sequence goes on from NC_133149.1 coordinate 59,266,790, forward strand.
GTCCAGCACACTAAACCAGTTCGCTCCACTCAGACAGGCCAACGCGTCTTCGACCCTCGGGACAGTGCGCCGGTTCAAAGTCCTATAGTCCACACACATGCGTACCTTTCCGTTCTTTCGGGCCACTACTATTGGGGACGCATAGGGGCTTCGGGACTCAGAGATGATTGCAGCTTCCTTCAATTTGCATAAGTACTGCCGCATGTCTTCCCCATCTGCACGGACCAGTCACCGCGACCTCTCTTGAAACGAGGTGTCCTCAGTCACTCGGATGGTATGGCGAGTGCTCTTGGAACAACCCACGTCAAACTCGCCAAGAGAAAGAAACATCTTCCAGCTTCAACATCTTCTCCAGAAGCCTGCGTTTCCACTCCGGCGGCACAGGAGAGTCCCCAAAGTTAAAGACCTCAGCGGTCAGCTTTCCTGTATTCCAATCCTTCCCCCCTAGTTGGCCTCGCAGAGGCGCTAGACGTTACTATCACCGGGAACAAATGCCCCAGCGGCATCCCTCTCTTAAAGGTGATTTTTCTCTTCGTAGTGTTCCTGACACTCACAGCTATCCGTCGAAGGAGGACGCGCTTTATAAGTCTGCCGGAGACTCCAAGAAATCTTGTCCTCGGCCTCGGCACCTTTTAAATTATCACCCTGTCACTTTAAAGACATGCATTCTGGAATTTGACATGTCCACCCTCGGAAAATGATTCTGACTGTTCACCTCATCTACACCTCACAAAGTTTCATGAAATTCTGCTAGTAGTCCTCTCAGCCTCCTGCACTCCAGGGGAAACAATCCCAGCATATCCGATATTTCCTTGTAAGTCAAGCCCTCAGACAAGTCAACATTCTTGTGAAACCTTTCTTTACCTTTCCAGCTTAATCACATCCTTGCTCTCGGGTGGTGACCAGAAGAGCACAGTGTACATCTGGTGTGACCTTGTTAAAGATTTGTACAACTGCATGATGTCCCAACTCCTCTCAGAGCCTTTGCCACCATGCTATTCATCTTCTCAACAAAATTGTCTGCCTGTGTTGTGACTTTCAGAGAACTTTGTACCCGTATCCCAAATTCTCCTTCTTCGCTATCACTCCAAATTAACACTGTTGTTTAATCTATATGTTCTGGCTTGCTTTAACTTCCCAAAATCCATCACTCTGCACTCTCTGTTTCTCTGCATCAACGACCAAGCAAAAAAAAAATATCAATGAACCTTTCACCACTCACTGCACCTGTCCGCTGTTTGTGTGGAACTTTTACAAGACAACACCTGGACCCTCTGTTTGTCGCTCATGCGCAGTTTGCCTTTTGATTCTTCCTACCACTGTGCCCACCATCAGTGTTTAACACATTATACTCCATTTCCAAGTATTCTCGCGTTTACCCAGCCTCTCTATATCCTGTTGTAGAGACCGAATACACTATCACAACATTACCCCCACCATATTCCCTGCCTTTAACCCAAAGCTATTTCACCAGGTGATGAATATCATTCATAAATACTTGAGAGACTCAAATTTACCACTACCCCCTTAGACAACCCATTAGCACCTCAGCCCAGGTCGCCATAATGTATTATTAATAGTAAATAAGTGAGGCCCAGGACTGATCACGAGGATACTCCTGTAGGAAGAACAATACATAAACTTGGATTATCGCTACAGCAATATTCTCCAATCCTGAAGCAGATCTGTTAATTGAGTTTCTGACTTTTATGAAATAAAAACAGCCTCTTATCCTTGTGAACTAATTCCCCTAGTCCTGTGATTTCTGGTGCCCTGCATCAGCATTTCATGAGGCATCTTTGCAATGCTTCCTGAAAATCTCACTCTCCCACCTCTACAGGTTCCCTTCCAACATCTAGAAAGACTCTCTTCATGTTGGTCAAATATAGGTCACCTTTCACCCAATGAGCTGACAGAGTCTCAAACTGGGTCACAGATAGACATATGGTGATAAAACCTTTTGCCACGCCGGCCTTCTTCAATCAGTGCACTGAGTCTGGTGGTTGGGATGTTTTGTTGCAGTTGTATAGGATCTGAGATGACATTGGAATATCCTATTTAGTTTTGGTCACCCTGTTACGGGAAAAATGCAATTCAGCTGAAATAAGGCCAGGGAAGTTTACAAGGTCAATGTTGGTACACAAACGACTGAGTTATGAAGAGAAGTTGAGCAGTTTTGCTGTTTTCCTCAGAATGCAGGACAATGAAGGGTATGATTATGTGCATGTCTGAAATAATTAGGGTCACAGATAGGGGAATGCACAGATATTTTAACAGGGATGCGGAATCGGGAATTAGACAGCTCTAGATCGTGAGATAACAGAGATCAAATGGGAATCTGACAGGCAATTTCTTACAGCCAGACGGCGCTCAGTATATGGAGCCAACTGCCGCAGGAAGTGGTTGAGGCAGGTACATTAACAAGACTCAAAAACAATTAGACCTGGATGAAGTTAGGAAAGTTTTACTTTAGCCAGGTATAGATGCCTTTAAAGATGGTGATCGGTTGGAGCTTAAAAGAGTTCAGAAGGAACTCAGAGTACAGATAAGGGGGCAAAGGAGCAGTATAGGAGGAAGCTAGAACAAAAGCTGCAGAAAAAAAGCATGAAGGAGGTGTGGGATGGGATGAAGATCATCACCGGATGCGGTGCAAAGCGGGGGGCAAACATATGTGGAGATGTGGAGAAAGCGAACCAGCTGAACAACTTCTTCAATAGGTTCGACAGCACAATCTCATCCTCACCGCAGAACTCCACACCAGGCTTATCTTTCTACTCGTCCTCCCTCTTACTTCCCTCACAGGAAAATAGCCACTCACAGGAGACGTTGCCCACGCCCAGGATTACGGCTGCACAGGTGGAAGGTCAACTGAGGAAGATCTGTACCAGCAAGGCGGCTGGACCGGATGGAGTATCCCCACGATTACTGAGGGCCTGTGCGACTGAGCTGGGAGAACCACTACAGCGCATCTTCAACATGAGCCTGGAGCAGAGAAGAGTACCCAGACAGTGGAAAACATCCTGTATTGTCCCGGTACCGGAGAAACCACAACCAAAGGAGTTGAATGACTTCAGACCTGTTGCCTTGAAGTCGCACGTGATGAAGACCATGGAGCGGCTGATAATACAGAATCTGAGGCCACAAACCAGGCACGCCCGGGATCCTCTTCAGTTGGCGTATAAGGAGAAGGTGGGAGTGGAGGATGCTATCACGTATTTGCTGCACAAATCCCTCTCTCACCTAGATGGGGTCAGTGGTGCTGTGAGGATTACATTCCTGGACTTCTCTAGTGCCTTTAACACCATCCAGCCCAAGATCTTAAGGCACAAACTAACGGAGATGGGAGTAGACTCTCACATGGTGGATTGGATAGTGGACTACTTGACAGATAGACCTCAGTATGTGCGGTTGGGAGACTGTAGGTCTGACACGATGGTCAGCAGCACAGGAGCGCCGCAGGGGACCGTGCTCTCTCCGGTCCTGTTCACCCTGTACACATCAGACTTCCAATATAACTCGGAGTCCTGCCATGTGCAGAAGTTCGCTGATGACACGGCCATAGTGGGGTGTGTCAGGAATGGACTGGAGGAGGAGTATAGGAAACTGATACAGGACTTTGTGATATGGTGCAACTCAAACTACCTGCGTCTCAATATCACCAAGACCAAGGAGATGGTGGTGGACTTTAGGAGATCTAGGCCTCATATGGAGCCAGTGATCATTAATGGAGAATGTGTGGAGCAGGTTAAGACCTACAAGTATCTGGGAGTACAGTTAGACGAGAAGCTAGACTGGACTGCCAACACAGATGCCTTGTGCAGGAAGGCACAGAGTCGACTGTACTTCCTTAGAAGGTTGGCGTCATTCAATGTTTGTAGTGAGATGCTGAAGATGTTCTATAGGTCAGTTGTGGAGAGCGCCCTCTTCTTTGTGGTGGCGTGTTGGGGAGGCAGCATTAAGAAGAGGGACGCCTCACGTCTTAATAAGCTGGTAAGGAAGGCGGGCTCTGTCGTGGGCAAAGTACTGGAGAGTATAACATCGGTAGCAGAGCGAAGGGCGCTGAGTAGGCTACGGTCAATTATGGAAAACCCTGAACATCCTCTACATAGCACCATCCAGAGACAGAGAAGCAGTTTCAGCGACAGGTTGCTATCGATGCAATGCTCCTCAGACAGGATGAAGAGATCAATACTCCCCAATGCCATTAGGCTTTACAACTCAACTGCCAGGACTTAAGAACTTTTTTTTAAAGCTATTATTAATGCTTTTTGAGTTAGTGATTTAGATGCATATCATATTATTACTGAGTTAAGTATTGTATGTAATGAGTTTTTGCTACAACAAGTGTATGGGACATTGGAAAAAAAAATGTTGAATTTCCCCATGGGGATGAATAAAGTATCTATCTATCTATCTATCTATCTATCTATCTATCTATCTATCTATCTATCTATCTATCTATCTATTTATCTATCTATCTATCTATCTATCTATCTATCTAACAATAGGTGAGTCATTAGCAGTTACAGAGGGGTACTTTTGCCTTCTTCCATTCTTGAACAATTGACACACATTTGAGATTTTCCACTTCATTGAGACCTTCCTTGAGCTCAGTGAGCTGTGAAAATCATCAGCTTAGTTACTCACTTTCTGTCCAACAAATTCCTTTAAAACCATTTAGTGCACGTCGTTGACACCAGGTGACGTTTACTGTTAGTTCCATTAGTTATTCTCTCATGATTGTGATTGTAAAGTATTGCACTCTGCTGAAAGTGAACAATGTTCACAGTGTTGACGTTAACACTGGAATTTCCATTTCAGTTGCTGCCATTGAGTCTCTTACCACTGTTTGCTGAAGTATTCTCAGTCCACTGGTCTACCTCTAGCCCTTCGCATTTTCTGTGTTCTAGTCTTTAATATTTCCCTTAATCTCATTTTTGATCGGAGATGCTTCATCTTTCTCCTGAATCCTTCTATCTAATTGACATTAATATCTGCTGAGCGATTAAATATCTGCCACTGCTTATCTACTGACCTGTCCCTGACCTATTTACCCCATCCAATTACATCTGAAATGGTTTGTCCCTGGGTAGATTCTGTAACATAATTCTGTCTGAAATAGTCCCTGACGACTGTACATATTTCTGTTCCGCGGCATCTCTCTAGTTTGACTAGTTTTATCAATAAAGATTTCAAATTCAACAATGATAATCACACAGTTCCGTTCTTAAATCTCTTTGATCATCTACCCTCTCGTCCTCTGTCTCAAGAAGCGGCAATGGATGAGGGTGTACAGACCACTCGTACCCATGTTGTCTTTTCCCGCTGTCATTGTCTACATGTTAGTCGCCCCTCACCATCCCATGATGAACACGGTCGCCCTCCTCCTTTCACTTTTGCTGATTGGTATGGATCATTGTTGGTTAGTTAGTTAAGCCCATCACTCCCACTGGAGCACAGGCCACCGACAGTAGATCACCAGAGACCTCTTTGCTGTGCCTGAATTTCAAACTGACCCCAGGTTCAGCCCGTCTTCGTGGTGGATCCATCCTCTCCCAGGGGTGAGGTCTTAGGAGTTTCTGTAGTTCTGGGTTTTTGTGGGATTGGTTTGCTGAGGATGGTTCGTCCAACGCTCCTCCATTTCCAGCCGGGATTCGGACCGTCCATGGACAGTGCTGGGCCATTGAATATGTGGAAACACGAGATCCCTCTTCCAGTCAGCCTGCAATCATCTCCCTGCAATAGTTGTACAATCAAACACATTTCTCACAGTGCGGTTCTTGCATTCATTCAGTCTATGTATGCTCCTTATAATTCTGTATACCTCTGTCAAATCCCCGTCATTCCCATACCAGCCATGGAATAAAATCCAGGCAATAAGGGTTAAATGAATTGAGATCATCCTTGATCTTGCTCACCAAGGAGATTTCAGGTTCGCCCTTTTTGGATTTTCTAATCACCTGTTTGAGCAATTTTCTGCTATTCAGTGAGGATCCAGTCCGATTTTAGATTCCTGAACCCCTTTAATTGTGCTGTAGAAGGCTCCAGATGCACAGATCTGTTTGTATATTAGGCTCCTCCCCGTGACTCTATTTTCATTTTCTCTTCACTGTTTTACACTGAGACCAACTGTACCCTTGCCCACCAGTTGCCGTGTGTGTAAGAGTTTGTCTAGCGTGCTGAGCTTCAGTTCTGTTGTACATATACCGGTGGAAATTAGTGGCTCTGTTAGAATGTAGGGGGAGCTGGAAGATGAGGGGCCACTGTCTGCAGTCTGTCACTCTGACTCTGTCTCATCCTCTTCCCAAGTCGTTCTCTCTGCTCCTTAATCGGGCAGTTCGAGGTAAAATCCGACGGTAGCAGTCAGTTTGTCACAGAGCAGCGACCTGACACATGTAGAGGGCAAGGAGGCAAAGGACTGGGCAAGGGTGGAGCCAGGCCCCATAAAGTGCTCTGTGACAACATCGAGGGTATCGCCAAGCAGCCATCTGCCACTTGGCCCTACTGGCACATTTCAGGCTGCAGGATTACATGCTGAGGGATACACTGAAGCTTGGTTCAGCCACGGCGGGGGTTTTTTGCTACTGGAGAGGGAGGGGCCGGGTTGGGTGAGAAAGCCTCTCAATTATTTCAGTTGTAAACCGGCATAGAGTGTGACATGAGTGGCAGCAGTTCTACTGATTGACGGGTAGTAATGTAATAGAACACTACCCACAGCATTGACCTTGAATGGGAAGAATGAAAAGGCTTTGCATGGTTTATTCTTGTATCATTTGTTAATGATCTGTACCCGACTGTGTAGCTGTAGAATGATGTGAGTATAGATGTGCATAGTCCAGCTGTCTTCAGCCTCCCCAGAAAGTCATATTGATCTGTGTTGTAATCCATTTGCCACTCTGTGGCCCTCTTCCCCAAATGATCAGGATCTCCCTGTGATCCAGATAACCTTCTTCAACGTCAACAGCATGTCTGAACTTACGGATCAAGTCTTGTGCATTTGCATACAAGTAATTTCTTGAAATAGTGAACAACAAGGCTCCCAGCTCTCTCCCCTGTAGCGCATCACTAATCACCAGTCTCCGTTCTGAGAAACAATTTTATTAACCTCCAAGAATCTGTGAAAGATGAAGCAACCACAACTTTCCAAACACCTGCGAATCAGACTTTGTCCATCAAAATACTGGTTGGTCCTGTCCATCAGAAAACCCTCCAGTAACTTTCCCACAACTGATGTTAGGCTGACTTGCCTGTAGTTCACTGGTTTGTCCTTGACAGCTCTTTTAAACAATGCAAAACCATTGCTGTGGTCAACTACGAAGCAAACATCTTCGGAAGGACCTCCACAGCTTTCTCCAGACTTCCACAAAGCAGTTGGTCACGCCCTGAGGATTCATCCACATTAATGCAGCTCCACTAACTTCCATTATCCATTGAGAAAACATGACATTGTATTCGGTAAACACCAAGTCAAAATATTCATTAACTGATTCATGATCCCACCCATTCCCTGTGGCTCAAGACACGGGGACCCTGCTGATCGCTATGGGGGGGGGGGGGTTCCCTCTCCCGAGCCACACTGTTACTCTTAATACAGTTATAGACCCTCTTTGTATTTCCCTGACATGCCAGATCCACATCTTAAAATTGTTTTGTCCTCCTGGTTTCCCTCTTAAGGGTATAATTAATCATTTTTATTCTTATGCAGTGATTTGTCCGATCCTGACCTCCTACACCCTGTATATGCTTCCTCTATTTCTCGACCAGAGCCTTTATCTCTCTCATTGGCCAAGCTTCACTGAACTTGCCAGGTTACCCTTCAGAGTAACAGGAAAGTGCGTCTTCTGGAAACTTGATATCACACTCATAAAATACTCCCACTTGTACTTTGTTCATATTCCTTCCTGCACTCTCCCTCCTCCAGAAACATTCACCTTTTGTGCAGAATAGATCGCTAAACTGTGGACTTGATGTACATTCCCAACACTATCTTCAAACTAATAGAAAGAATGAAAAGGCATTAACAATTACAACAGTAAGACGTGGCAACACAAACCAATCCTCATGCAGGGGTCAGGCGTGGAGAGAGCGAGCAATTTCAAGTTGCTGGGAGTTAAGCTGTTTGAGGATCTAACCTGGCCCCAAAGTAACAATGCAGCTGTAAAGAAGACATGACAGTGGTTCTATTTCATTAAGAGTTTGAAGTGATTTGGTTTCTCAACTGAAACACTCAGAAACTTCTATAAAGGTACCATGGAGACCATTCTGACAGGCTGCATCACTGGCGGGTGGGGGTGGGTGGGGGACCAAAAGATGGTACTGAAATTGATAAAGTCAGTACCCATGACATCTTCAATTAGCGGTGCCTCAGAAAGGTGACGTCTGTAATGAAGGACCCCCATCACATCGGACATGCCTTCCTTTCATTGTTATTGTTACGAAGGAGGTACAGGAGCCTGAACGCACACACTCAGTGATTCTTGATCAGCTTCTTCCCCTCTGCCAAATGATTTCTAGATAGACATTGAATCCACGAACACTACCTCACCTTTTTAGTCTATTATTTCTTTACTTTTCACTGATTCGATATGCATAAATGCTTACTGCTGTTGATTTACTTGTTTTTGTTTTCTTTTCAATATTATCAAGTGTAGCATTGAATTGCTGTTGTTAATTCAACAGATCTCACGACACATGCCGGTGATAATACACCTGATTCTGATTTTGATTCTGATAAAAGGGGTTCTTGAACAGCCTGGGGAGTAAGCTGAGGAATGGTAAATGGTGTTCAGTCCTGATGAGTGAGGAGTGACAATATGTGAAGTCATAACGGAGGAGGACATTGTGAACACAGCTCAGTCTGTCACAAAAACGTGCCTCCCTTCCATTGACCATCTGCATTCGCTGCTGCCCCGGGAAAGCAGTTAACATCATCAAAGACCCTTCCCAGCCCTGTCATTCTCCCTTCTCACACCTTCTATTGGGCGGCAGACAAAAAGCAGTAAGAACACACAACACCAGGATCATGGACAACATTTGTCCCAGTGTTACAGTGCCTAATATACTATTCATCGGCCCTCGGAAGTTTTCATGCCTTATTGTTTTACAACCTTTAAGCGCAGTGGATATAATTTGGCTTATTTGACACTGATCAACAGAAAAAGAGTCTTATGTGTCAAAGTGAAAACAGCTATCTACAACGTGATGAAACGCAATAATTGATTGCATAAGTATTTAACCCCTTTAACTTGACACGTCAAATTATTACTGGTCCAGTGAATTTGGTTTAGAAGACACATAATTAGTTAAATTGAGATCACCGTGTGCAGTCAGGAGGTTTCAGCTGACTGTAGTAAAAATGCACTTGGATCTGGCACGCCCAATTTCCATTTGTCCTGGCAAGAACCACACCATGAAGGCTGATGACCCCCAGAAACTGCATGAATAGTTATTAAAAGCAAGAAAATTGTCTCTCAGCCACTGAAGCGTGTAACTCCTCCCGAGTTATCACGGGTCGCTTGATGGCCTCCATCACTAGTCCCCTTCTTACACAATTTCTTAGTACTTGGGGACACCTTGCTATTGACAGATTTACTTCTGTATCATATTCTTTCTATTTTTTGATGATTGACTTAACTGTACTTCAAGGAATATTCAGTGGCTTGGAAATTTTCTGGCATCGATCTCCAGACTTGTGCTTCATAATAACCTTTTCATGGAATTCACTATTCTAGGTATTTACGGTCTAGTAATCAAGGCAAATAGACAGCATGAAATAGAAATGGAAAAGATGAATTAAACAGTCTGCTGGCCTGGTGGAAAAATCTGTCCCGTAGCCTGTTGGTCTTGGCTTTTATGCTGCGGTACCATTTCGAAGATGGTATCAGCTGGAATAGATTATGGTTGAGGTAACTCGGGTCCCAATGGCCCTACGGGTCCTTTTTGCACGCCTGTCCTTGAAAATGTCCTGTATCCTGGGAGCTTCACAATACAGATGCACTAGGCTGTTCGCAACACTCTCTGCAGAGCCTGCGATTAAGAGAGGTACAGTTGCCATAGCAGGCAGTGATGCAGCCAGACAGGGTGCTCTCAGTTGTGCCCCTGTAGAAAGTTTTTAGGTCATGACGGCGCCCTGGTACAGTACTGGTACGTACTGGTATAGTACGTAGTAAAAATGAGACAACGTTTTTCAGGACCATTGTGTTACATGAGCCAGTACAAAAACTAAACTGAACTAAGTAAAAAAACAGCAACAGAGAAAGCTACACGCGGATACATACCTGCACAGGACTACATAAAGTGCACCAAAACAGTGCAGGCATTACAATAAATAATAAACAGGACAATACGGCAAGGTGTCAGGCTGAGGTCTCTGAGATTCTTGTCGGGCCTGGATGGAATTATGCTCTTGAATGTTGAACTGTAGTCCAAGAACAGCATTCTCATAGAAGCATCCTTCTTCTCCAGATGTGTACGGTCGGGTTGCAGAGCAGTGCCTATTGCATCGTCTGGCGATCGGTTGTGTCAGTAGGTGAACTCCTGCGAGTCCAGGCCGAGAACCACCAATCACTCCTCAAGCATTAACCTTTATTTTCACCAATCAATCACATGAATTTCTTTGGACCCTTTCTTTTCTGAGATTTCGTTCCCATAACTGCTCACAACACTCGGTGTGGTCTGACCGATGCCTGTTGAACCTCAGCATTACATTTTGCTTTTGTATACTTGTCCTCTTGAAATTAATGCTGACTATTGATATTTCTTTCTTACCACTAACTCAGACTGCAAGGTAACTTTTAGAAATCCTTCAGGAGGACTCCCAAGTCTCTTTGCACCTCTGTTTGTTGAATGCTTAACCAGTTTAGAAAATGGCCCACACCATTACTGCTTATGTGCATGACCATACAGTTCCCCATTCTATCTGACACTTCTTTGTCCATTCTCACAATCTGTCTGTTCCTCTGCAGATTCCCTGCTTCCTCAACACTACCTACCCCCATCGATTTTCGAATTGTCTGCAAACCTGGATGCAAAGCCATTAATTCTGTCACCCAAATCACTGACCTGCGTCATGAAAAGAAGCGATCCAGCTGTCCCAAGCACCAATCACACCCGAGTTCATCCACCTGACCTGTCAAGCCGCTTGCATCGAAGTAAATGCAGTTTAAAATAATTGTCTTTTCACTCTTTTTTCTGTGCTCCCGTCTATCCTGTTCACTAAATTTGTTCTATTTGGCGACAGTATTATCTTCTGCTCAGGGTCACACGGACTGCCACTCCCTGTACACTATTCTGAGCGTATCTCGCACATCTACAGGATATTGCCCCCCCCCCCAGTTCATGTGAAACCCATCTCTTGTATACAAGTTTCCCTACCACAGACGAAACTGCAGTGATGCAAGAACTTCAATCTTTCCCCTGCCTCAGACCCTCAGTCACATATTCATCTGAATCATCATTCTATTTTTATCCTCACCGATATGGGGCACAGCGTGTAATCTGGAGATTACTGCTCTGAAAGTTGTGCTTTTTAAGTTCTCTCCTAAAACCTTCTATTCACTTTGTAGAAGCTCAACCCTCTCTTTACCATGTTATATTTGTTAAGGCATTTGATAAGGTTCCCTCATGTAAGGAGGCATGGAATCCAAGGAGACTTTGCTTTGTGGATCCAGAATAGGCTTTTGCCACAGAAGGCAAATTGTGGTTGTCGTTGCTTCATATTCTGCATAGTCGTCTGTGACCTGTGGCTTTCCATCGGGATCGATTCCGGGACCCATCCTCTATGTGATTTTTATAAATGACCTGGATGAAGAAGTAGAAGTGTGGGTTAGTAAGTTTGTTGAAGATACCCAAGTTGGGGCTGTTGTGGATAGTCTGGACGGCTGTCTGTGTTTAAACCGGACATTTATAGGGTGCGGAACTGGGCTGTAAAGTGGAAGATGGACTTTAACCCAGATAATAGTAAAGTAGTTAATTTGGCCTGTCCAGTTTGAGGGGAGAATATAATATAAATGGTAGGATTCTATGCAGTGTAGATGATCTGAGAGAACTTGGGGTCCATTCCGATAGGACACTCAAAGATGCAGCGTGGATTGAGAGTCTTGTTAAGAAGGCGTATGTTGTGTTGGTATCATCAACCGCAGGGATTGGGTTCAAGAGTCGGGAGGTCATGTTACAGCCGTATCAGTCCTTGGTCCGACCCCACTTGCAGTACAGTGTTCAGTTCTGATCACCTCACTACAGGAAGGATGTGGATACTTTACAGAGAGTGCAGAGAAGATTTACAACGATGTTGACTGGCTTGGAGGGTGTACCTTATGATAATAGGTTCAGTGAACTTAGCCTTTTTTCCTTAGAGCGACGGAGGATGAGCGGTGACCTGATAGAGGTGAGTAAGATGATGAGGGGCATTGATCGTGTGGATAGCCAGAGGCTTTTCTCTCCACGGCTGAAAAGTTTGACAAGAGGGGGCATAGTTTTAAGGTGCTTGGACATAGGTACCGAGGGGATGTCAGAGGGTGCTGCGTGTGGGGAATGCACTGCCGGCGGTGGTGGTGGAAGCGGATACAATGGGGTATTCTAAGAGCATCTAAGATAGGTAATTAGATAATAGTCCGCACTATTGTTCCTTTTACCGAAATGCATTATCAGACACTGTATTCCATCTGCCACATTTTTTGCCTTTTCTTCCATTTTCTCTAAGTCCTGCTGCAAAGACATTGCTCCCTCAGCACTACCTACCCCTTCACCTATCTTCGCATCATCAGCAAACTTCGCCACAAACCTTTCAATTCGATTATCTAAACCCTTGATAAACAATGTGAAAAGTAGTGGTCCCAAAACAGACCCCGGAGGAATAGCACTAGTCACTGGCAGCCAATCAGAAAAAAACCCTTTAATTCTCATTCGCTGCCTCCTACCTATCGGCCAATCCGCTAACAATGCCAAAATCTTTCCTGCACCGCGACAGGATTTTATCTTATTAAGCAGCCTAATATGTGGCACCTTATGAAAGGCCTTCGGAAAATTCAAGTAAATGACATCCTCTGCCTCTTTACAATCTTTTGTAATAGGATTGTTACCAACCCTACAGACTCTTTACAATCTATATTAATGATTTAGAGAAAGGGACTAAGTGGAACGTATCGAAGTTTGCTGATGACACAAAGATGGGAGGGAGCGTAATGAGTGCGGAGGACATTGAAACCCTGCAGGGGGACATAGATAGGCTGAGTGATTGGGCAGACATTTGGCAGATGAAATATATACTGACAAGTGTGAGGTTTTGCACTTTGGCAGGAAAAATAATAGAGCAAGTTATTATCTAAATGGAGAGAAACTGGAAAGTGCTTCTGTGCAAAGGGATCTGGGGGTCCTGGTGCAGGAAACACAAAAAGTTAGTATGCAAGTGTAGCAGGTGGTCAAGAAGGCCAATGGAATGCTGGCTTTTATTGCTAGGGGGATGGAGTATAAGAACAGGGAGGTCTTACTGCAGTTGTACCGGGTATTGGTGAGACCACACCTGGAGTACTGCGTGCAGTTCTGGTGTCCATATTTAAGAAAGGACATACTGGCTCTCGAGGCAGTGCAGAGAAGGTTCACTAGGTTAATTCCGGGGATGGGTGGGTTGATGTATGATGAGAGGTTGAGTAGATTGGGACTCTACTCATTGGAGTTCCGAAGAATGAGAGGCGATCTTATTGAAACATATAAGATTGTGAAGGGACTTGACCAGGTGGATGCGGGGAGAATGTTCCCAATGATGGGTGAAACTAGGACTAAGGGGCATAATCTTAAAATAAGGGAATGCCGTTCCAGGATTGAGATGCGGAGAAATTTCTTCACTCAGAGGGTAGTGGGGCTGTGGAATTTACTGCCCCAGAGAGCTGTGGAAGCTACTACACACAATAAATTCAAAACGGAGACAGACATTTTCCTGGATAAAAATGGCATTAGGGGATACGGTGAGCGAGCAGGTAAGTGGACATGAGGCTAGGTTTAGATCAGCCATGCGATCTCCTGGACCAGTTTTCGATAGCCTGGATGGGTCGGAGAGGAATTTTCCAGATTTTTTCTCCTCAATTGGCAACTCGGTTTTTTTCCCCCGGGTGATCACATGGGTTTCGGCGGGATGAATAATAAAATAAAATGGGCGGCATGGTGCCCTGTTGGTTGGCACTGTTGCCTTGTGGGATTCGGTGAAAGCTAGAGATAAGATTGGATCAGCCATGATCTTGTTGAATGGCGGAGCAGGCTTGAGGGGCCGATTGGCCTACTCCTGCTCCTATCTCTTATGTTCTTATCTATGTTCTCTCCTTTGTCCACTCTGCCTGTTACTTCCTCAAAGAATCCTAACAGATTTGTCAAGGAACATTTCGCTTCATAGAAATCAGGCTGATTGTGACTTATTTTATTTTATCATTTGTCTCCAAGTACTTCGAAACCTCATCCTTAATAAGACTCCAACACTTTCCCAACCATTGAGGTCAGGATAACTGGCCTCTCCTGTCCGTTCTTTTGACTTTCTCCCTTCTTAAGGAGTGGAGTGTCATTTGCAATCCTCCAGTCCCCTCGGACCATGAACAGAATCAATGATCATGACCAATGCATCCGGTATCTCTTCAGCAACCTCCCTCAGGAATCCGAGATGTCGTCCCTCTGGTCCCCGTGACTTATCCACCTCAGGACCTCTGAGTTTTCCGAGCACCTTTTCCTTTTTATTGGTAATGACAGTAACCCCTGCTCCCTGAGCTCTGGAAAGTAGCTAGTAGGTGCAAAGTAACGATTGCATTTATCTGCTATTTTTTCTCCTCGATTGCTACCTCACCAGCATCTATTGACAGTAATTCAATATCAACTCTTTTACTCTTTTTAGAATCAAAACTAATCTTTCCGTATCCTGCTTTATTGGCATTCCTGTCAATCTGAGAACTTATTTCTCTGTGCAGCCTAGGTATCCAGCACCTTGTGAACTGTTCCCGGAAACTTCAGCCATTTCTGCTCCGCTGTAATCCCCGCTGGTATCCTCCTCCAATCCTCCTGGGCAAGGTCATTTTCAATGCCTCTGTAAATCCATTTATTCCATTAGGATAAGGATATACCTGAGTTGTGTTTCACCCTCTCAAACTGCAATATGAATTCAATCGTAGTATGATCACAGCCTCCTCAGGGTTCCTTTACATAAAGCTCCTTTAATGAGATTAATACTAGATAGATAGATAGATAGATAGATAGATAGATAGATAGATAGATAGATAGATAGATAGATAGATAGATAGATAGATAGATAGATAGATAGATAGATAGATAGATAGATAGATAGATACTTTATTCATCCGCATGGGGAAATTCAACTTTTTTCCAATGTCCCATACACTTGTTGTAGCAAAACTAATTACATACAATACTTAACTCAGTAAAAAAAATATGATATGCATCGAAATCACCATCTCAAAAAGCATTAATAATAGCTTTAAAAAGTTCTTAAGTCCTGGCGGTAGAATTGTAAAGCCTAATGGCATTGGGGAGTATTGACCTCTTCATCCTGTCTGAGGAGCATTGCATCGATAGTAACCTGTCGCTGAAACTGCTTCTCTGTCTCAGGATGGTGCTATGTAGAGGATGTTCAGAGTTATCCATAATTGACCGTAGCCTACTCAGCGCCCTTCGCTTAGTTACCGATGTTAAACTCTCCAGTACTTTGCCCACGACAATTATATAACACCCATTCTAAAGATAGCCTTTTTCCGAGCAGGCACAAGCACAAGGTTCTCTAAAAGGCCACCTCGTAGGCATTCAACAAATTCATTCTCTTCCGATTCAAAATCAAACTGATTCTCCTAATCCTCTTGCATATTGAAGTTCCCCACTACAACTGTGTCATTATTCTTATTATCAGAATCAGAATCAGGGTTATTATCACCGGCATGTGACGTGAAATTTGTTACCTTAGCAGCAGCAGTTCAATGCAATCCCCAACAGCAGTGGCCCGGAAGAAGAACGGACTTGAGGAGTGGACATTACCAGATCCCGATGGGTGAGGCCGACAAATAGAAGACGGTATTTATATGCCCTCTGAGGTATTTTCCAGTTCGAAAGGATGTCCCAGGGCATATCGGGAGACCCTGTCACCTTCCAGAGGGTCATGGAGAAGACGGTGGGGGGGGGGTATGAATTTGCTTGAAGTGTTGGTGTATTTGGATGATTTGGTTGTGTTTGGAGCCACCTTGGATGAATACGAAGCGAGGCTTCTGAAGGTGCTAAGTCGGCTGAGGGAGGAAGGGTTAAAACTCTCCCTGGACAAGTGTCTGTTCTGCAAGACGTCTGTTAGCTATGTTGGACACATAATCTCGCGGGATGGAGTAGCTACAGACCCGGATAAGATAGAAGCGGTGACCACGTGACCGAGGCCCCGGACTGTGAGCACTCTGCGCTCGTACTTGGGGTTCTGTGGATACTACCGGAGATTCGTGAAGGGCTACGCCAAAGTGAGTCACCCATTGAACCAGCTTGTGCGTGGTTACCCTCCCATGGGGAAGAAAGGAAAAGAGGGATGGGAGGTTGGAGAATATCTCAAACCGTCGGAGCCCTTCGGACAGAGATGGGAAGCAAAATGTGAGGAGGTTTCTAAATCGCTGAAAGAGTTGTTGTCCCAGGCACCGGTGCTGGCTTTTGTGGACCCCCGATTACCCTATGTACCTCACACCGATGCCAGCTGAGAGGGATTACGGGCCGTCTTGTATCAAGACCAGGGCACCGGATTGAGACCTGTCGCGTTTGTCAGTCGGTGTTTGTCGCCCTCAGAGAGCAACTCTCCCACCCATAAGTTGGAGTTCCTGGCGTTGAAGTGGGCAGTGATGGATAAGCTGAGTGTCTATCTCTTCGGAGCCAGGTTTGAGCTGAGAACGGACAACAACCCACTTACTTATATCCTGACTTCGGCGAAATTGGATGCTACAGGCCATCGGTGATTGGCGGCCTTGTCGCTATCTGATTTCAGCCTGAAGTACCAAGCGGGAGAGCAGGAATATCGATGTGGATGCTTTGCCACGACTGGAGCTGAGGAACAGGAGACGGAGGAGGAGTGGGAGATCATTCCTGCCCCTGGGGTGAAAGCCATGTGTCAGTTTGCTATCAGCGTGAAGGCCAAGGAAAAGGAAAGGCCGGAGCGAGCAGTGGACCCATTGGAGGCTTCTGATGACGCTCTACCCCCAGTTCACTGCGACCTGACTGCACTGAAGACTAAGCAGTTGCCGGAATTCAGTCCGGGGGAAGTAGCAGCTGCTCAGCGGGATGACACGGGCATTGACGCTGTTTGGTCCGCGGTGGAAAAGGGTGATCTGTCGTCGGCGGAGAAGATGCCTCCGTTATTGAAGGAATGGCCTCGGCTTAAGTTGAGGGAACAAGTTTTATATCGGGTAACGTCAGCCCCGGACCGACCTCGGTGTTGGCAGTTAGTTTCGCCTGAGAAGTATCGGAAGATTGTGTTGAAGTCCCTGCACGATGATTCTGGACATTCGGGGGTGGAGTAGATCTATAGATCACTCAAAGACAGGTTTTACTGACCCCGAATGAAGTCGACGGTGGAAGAGTATTGCCAGTCGTGCATTCGCTGCATACGCCGGAAGACGCTGCCTGTGCAGGCTGCTCCGTTGTCACACTTGCAAAGTGAGGGGCCGTTGGACCTGGTGTGTATGGATTTCTTGGCCATAGAACACGATGCCAGCAATACGGCGAATGGCTTAGTCATCAAAGACCCCTACACCAGGTATGCTCAAGCGTTCCCTACCAAAGATCAAAGGGCGATTGCGGTGGCGAAAGTGCAATGGGAGAAGTATTTTGTTTATTATGGCCTTCCCCGGCGGATACATAGTGACCAGGGATGAGACTTTGAGAGTAAGCTCAAATACGAGCTACTGGGTATGTTGGGGGTTGAGAAATCGAGAACTACTCCCTGTCATCCGCAGGGCGATCCCCAGCCGGAGAGGTTTAATCAGATGCTGTTGGACATGGTGGGAACTCTGGAGATTAGCAAAAAGAGCCGATAGAGTCAACATATTGGGCATCTGGTTCACTGTTACAACTGTACCCGAAATTAAGCTACTGGATGAGGGCATGATTAAATTCGGTTGGGGGAGAATGCAGGGTTCTCAGATTAACTGTAATGTTAACTGTTAACTGCATATATAAAATGGCTTCTCTGTAACGTTATAATGAAATGGCTTCTTTGTAGGTAACTGATTTGGTAATGCCCTGTTTAGTTGAAATGTTTGGGTTATAATTATTGATAACGGAGGAACTAACCACTGGAAGCGATGTTGTTCTATCTGTATGTGTGGGAGCCTGGAGTCAGTGCGCGGGTTTTTCGGGAGGAGAACCGAAGAGGAAGGACGTGTTGGACCCTTTGGTCCCAGGTTGGTCCCAGGCGACGGGTCGAGGAGGTCGGAGAAGATTGAATGGTGAACAGAAGGCTTCGATAATTAAGTTCCAGCGGTTGTGCACGAACCAATTGAACTCCAATAAGTTTTGGCTCAATTTTCTTTCTTTTTATATTGTATCGCTATTAATTACCTCGTTCCAGTCAGCTGTATAAACAGTAATCTTTGTGTGCTGTCTGATGTTGTATGTTCGAGTTTGTACCAGTGTGCATTACATAACATCCACGTAAACGGGAGACACGGATGGCGGGTGGACGGATTTTCCCCGAGACAAATACAAGCCGATAGCCCTAAGCGTTACACAAATCATGTCAGGCTTTTAACATTTTTACAGATGGAACGAAAGATAATTTAACTGGGAATGTTGGAGTAGCACATTTTTGTGCCTGAAGTATGGACAATGATAGAGAAATTACTTTGTAACCATTTATCAGTATATACAGCAGAACTGGTTGCCATCATTTTAGGCTTAAGGTTGGTGGAGAAATTTCTTCACACGTAGCGTTATAATTGTTCAGATTACTTTTATGTTTTGATGACTCTTAAACACGTTATTCTAGCAGTCGGTCAGATTTACTGTTGGAAACTCACCAGGCATTAATTAATATTCAAGTGCTTGTTTATATATTTTCTTCTTATATGTCCTGCACACAGAGGTATTGCGGGGAATGAGTGGGTTGACTGTAAGTTACAAAAGTTCAACTGTGGATAAAGACCCTTCACTTAACAAATCAGAAGTTCAGAGTTATGTATGTTGAGAATTAGGAGCTTATGGAAAGACTGATGGGAAAATGGGTACACCTTTACAGAATACATAAACGTGTTGGGTGTACGGGGAGAAAGGGGTAAAACAAGAACAGACGGAATTATATTGACATGAACTAGAATGGGAACATGAAAGTGCTGGGTTTATGGGAGAAACAAGGAGGGAAGGAATTATATCGCCATGACTTACTATGCTTAATTATTCCTTTTGTCATGTTGCAACATGACAAACATGCTTCCGGATCGTGTAGGTTTTTTCATTAAGAAACGGTTGAACACAGGTGAAGGATATCAGGAAAGAAATTATGCAGGCTTCATTGCAATTTTGGCGGGCATGATTGATTTCATTTAACCGCTTTCTTAAGTCATGGGTGTGTCTTTAATTAAATTCGCCGTATTGTGTTTCATTACCTATAGTTGATAGGATTTGTTGGGAGTAATTGAGCTTTCGTTAGAAGATAGAAGCGGTGGGGATTTTATTTCCCAGTTCTCTGCACCACAGTCCCGCCCAGCTGATAACGGGAATGCGCCTTTAAGTTGGAGTGTCAGCCGTCGTAAATCCAAAGCCTGACCTACTTCTTAACTTAGCCAATCATTCAAGGAGATGGCAGGGACTGGTGTGATTCATATTGGGTTAGTAAATATGCATCTGACTCGCCCCGCACCGTCTTGTGGGAAAGTCGACGGTGAAGCTGGTGAGCGGAATGGGAATAGATGGAAATATCCGCAGACGAATGTGCGGGCGACATTCCGGAGTAGTTCTTTGTCTGGCATCTGGTGGGAAGAATGATGTTCTGACTCTCTTGGACGATGCTTTGCCCATCCCGACACACTCACTATCTTAACGTCCCGGACTGCCGGTCGATGGGACAATCCGCCCGGGAACAGCAGTTGGGAGATGAGGCGGTGAATCTGAGGATCTGGAGCCCGGACTGGAGACTCTGCCGCCGCCTCTGGCGACTGCTCAGGATGCGGCGCCTTTAATCAACTGAAGCATCGAAGTGACGGGATATTTCACCGCGCTGATCGCCTGCTCCCTGAATTTCGACTGAGTCACCATGTAAATAAATGTGTTCGTGCAGCAGCTGAAATCCATCAGGAAAAACCCGACGTAGTAAGAGATCCTTTCAGAATCATTTAATTCGTATCCTTTTCCTGAGACCTGATAATAAATGAAATTTACAAACATTGTCATCCACAGGAGGATGCAGCTGCAGGAGAGGGTGAAGAGTAAAACCACAGAGCTCCTCCTGCTCTCTATCTCCGGGTCACTGCGGTTTTCCCCCTTGCTCTGACCCTTCAGCCGCTTACGGACCCGACTGGCCACTAAAATGTGTCTGACCGTCAGAGCGTTGAGCAGCAGGATCTCAGCGAAAGGGAGGAACGGAGTTAAAACCGTATCCAGCCAGTCATAATCCACCCACCAGGGGTCAGTGAAATAACAGCCTTTGGTAATACAGAGCCACGGTACATTGTCGATGATCACTCTGGGTTCCCGTACAAAGTATCGGGGAACGTTTCTCAGACACGACAGTACACCGGTTGTTGTTAGAACCACAGCCGCAGTTTTGCCGGTGCAATATTTTGTTTTCAGTCTCTGGCAGCAAATGGCGACAAACCGGTCAAAGGTGAAAGTGACGGTGAACCAGACAGAACAGTGTGTGGCTGTGTAGCTCAGTACATCGATAACACTGCACACAGGGGTGATGCCCAGAAAACTCTACTGGAAGTAATACTTTCTGATTCGAATCAAAATGACGGCGGAGACAATGCTCAGTAGATCCGCCGCTGCCATGGCCACCAGGTAGCGAGTGGTGCAGGTAGAGAGGCCGCACTTTCCCCGGGACAGGATCACAATCGCCAATACATTCACTGGAGAGAGAGAGAGAACAGACATTGGGCATTACTGAAAACATTCTCCGGGAATTAACACGGGATCGGGCTTTCGCTAAATCTCGGGAGGACTAGAGCCTGTAAACGGCTGCTAATCTAACACCAGGAGTGGGTCGCACTGTCTCTGACCTGTCTTGTTCAGTGTGGAGATAAGACGATGTGTGGGGAATCGTTGGCGATAAAAGCGATCTGCATGAACAACAACGATCGGTGCTGATCCCCATTCCAGTCGCTGATGGGGCTGGTTTCACTGAATTAACTGTGACTGACCAGGACTCTTGAAAATCAGCATCTGATGAGGCCGAGAAGGGATACAGAGAGGAGCAACACACACAAAACTGGAGGAACTCAGCAGGTCAGGCAGCATCCGTGGAATTGAATAATCTTTCGTTTTAGGTCTAGACCCTCCTTCGTGATGAAGCACTGCCCCGATTTATGACGGGTTTCAGAGGGAAAGAAGGAACCACTTAGTGACCTGTGGCTGAGTTGCTCCGTTAATAGATTAATTCTACAGCTCTGTTTAATTCGATAACATACGGCAGCAGATCCGTGAACACTGGTTCAGGTGATAAGACCCAATAACTGACCAACGGACAGTGGGATCCGACTGTGGCAGACTCCACAGGGAGACATGAAGCACAGTACTAGGGTTTTTCTCTGATCAATAACTTAGGAAACGTATACTTCAGAATGCAAACATCTCCCAGTCACATTTCCCGGAGAGATCCCTTGCCCCAGCACTGGGACATCTCTGAACGAAGTGTCATTCAGGGCAAGAGCAGCGTTCTATTCGATCCCATGAGTTAGAGGAGAAACATAGACTTAGTTCCACTTGTTTTTAAATACGAAAATTCAGAATGTAAATTTGACAGGATCGATATCTCTGATGGATACTTGTGCAGTGATGATCAGGTTGTAAGCTTGTAACATTATCTTAAACAGGTTAACACCGGTTAACACACAGAAATATCGAACATGAAATGCTCTGCTCACTTACCAGGAACTCCAATAGCGGCAATGAACATGTACAATATGTTCTCCACACTGATATACCTATAGAACATTGCAGGCATTTTCTCTGGCCGGTGATTTGGCTCTTTGTGCGACAGGCGATCTCCCGGAATGAAATGTTAAGGCAGCACATGCCTACGGTTTTTAAAGCCATTTAGCAATTCCACAGGGACAGATTTCAACAGATTTAAAAATAAAGGTTTTTTAAATTATTTACAAACGAATTACGTCAGACAGGTACAATCCCCGCGATGACAGACTGTGATTAAATTAATGAATAATATTTAGATCATTTGCGGGGTTAGTTTGTTACAACAAAGGTGACTGAGCCGTTCCAGGTGTCTTATCAATTTAATGTGCTTCCGCTGTAAATATGTAAATATGTAAAGGCACCAGTTGTCGGACACAGAATATTGAAGTAAATTATGTCATTGTGCCTGTGAAATTGTATTGAATCACCTACTGTTCTATTCTCCTCAAGAGTATAAACTCTTGATGTAGTTTGTGCTTGTGGGACTCTACTGAGAGGGCCTCGAAGAAAATGTCTGCTTGTGTCACGCAGATCATTTGGGGGCTCATCCGTGACCCATCCCTAACCCTAACACATGCCATGAAATTGAGCCGCCTTATTATTAATGTAAATAGAAATGAAACAACCTTGAGACTCGTCACAGCTCCATTTCAGCAGACACCCCCACATGCACATTAGATCATCCCGGAGCAAGAATCATTTCAGACAGTTCACTAAATAGCTGTCTCCATATAAAAAACAAGAACAGAGGTCAAAGTTCATCTTGAATTAATTATTATCGCATTAAAAACGTAACAACCCTGAGTTCTGACACACCTCCAAATCCACCGGCTCCCCCAAGCCAGTGCTCAACCCCGAATCCGCCAACACCCCCAACTCTGTGCAGTTTAGTGTGCATCCACAAATCTGTGCTCACTGGCAAAACCTCATTCAACCCTGAAATCAGCGTGAACCCCAAAAGCAACCGACACCTGATAATTCCAGTGCAATCACACGTTCTCTGACATACCCCTAAATCTGTGCACATCCTCAAAGCAACATTCGCCGCCAAATCCGCATGCACCCCCAGATTCACCGACAGGTCCCGAAATGTGCGCACATCCGCAAATCCGTGCGCACCCCAAATCCGTGCGCACACCTACACATTACACTCACAGAGCAGGATTCACTTCAACCACTTTACAAAATAGCTGCTTCCGCCTTAAAAATAACAAGAACAAAGTTTAAATTGCAAACACACACCCACATGTATATTCCTCGTATAATCATTGACATCCTCTTAAATCTGCGCACCTCACCAAACTTATCTTTATCCCATCATCAGTGGGTTTCCCAAATCCACCGAGTCCCATATTCGCTGACAAACCCCGATGTCTGCTCACATCCACAAATCCCTGTGCACCCCCATATTCACCAAAACATCCCTAAGTCAGCACAATCCTCAAATCTGTGTACAGATCCGTGCCTAAGCCGAACCCGCAGACACCCCCAAATACATCGACATACCCAGATCTGCGCGCACACCATACCTGCTGAATCCCCCACATGCAAGAAAGATTATCTCAAAGCAGGAATTATTTCAAGCAGTTCTCGAAATATCTGCCTCCACCCTAAAAAATAGCAAGAACAGAGGTCAAGGTTCAAGTTGCATTTATTATTAAAGTTTGTATCAATGAAACAAACTTCAGATTCGACAACCTCCGAATCCACTGGGATTCCCAAATCTGCGCTAATCTGCAAACCTGTGTGTTCTCCCAAAACTGTGCACACCCGCAAAGCCGCATGAACCACAACTCAGTGTTCGCTCCCAAATCAGTGTGTGTCCCCAAATCCATGCGCACCCCCAAACCTGCCGACACTCCCAAATCCACCTAAACACCCATATCCGTGCACACCCCCAAAGCTGCCGACACTCCCAAATCCAACTACAAACCCAGATCCGTGCACACCCCCAAAGCTGTCGACACTCCCTAATCCACCTACAAACCCAGATCCGTGCGCACCCCCAAAGCTGTCGACACTCCCAAATCCACCTAAACACCCATATCCGTACACACCCCCAAAGCTGCCGACACTCCCAAATCCACCTAAACACCCATATCCGTGCACACCCCCAAAGCTGTCGACACTCCCAAATCCACCTAAACACCCATATCCGTACACACCCCCAAAGCTGCCGACACTCCCAAATCCACCTAAACACCCATATCCATACACACCCCCAAAGCTGCCGACACTCCCAAATCCACCTAAACAACCATATCCGTGCACACCCCCAAAGCTGTCGACACTCCCAAATCCACCTAAACACCCATATCCGTACACACCCCCAAAGCTGCCGACACTCCCAAATCCACCTACAAACCCAGATCCGTGCGCACCCCAAAGCTGCCGACACTCCCAAATCCACCTAAACACCCATATCCGTACACACCCCCAAAGCTGCCGACACTCCCAAATCCACCTAAACACCCATATCCGTACACACCCCCAAAGCTGCCGACACTCCCAAATCCACCTAAACACCCATATCCGTGCACACCCCCAAAGCTGTCGACACTCCCAAATCCACCTAAACACCCATATCCGTACACACCCCCAAAGCTGCCGACACTCCCAAATCCACCTACAAACCCAGATCCGTGCGCACCCCAAAGCTGCCGACACTCCCAAATCCACCTAAACACCCATATCCGTACACACCCCCAAAGCTGCCGACACTCCCAAATCCACCTAAACACCCAGATCCGTGCACACCCCCAAAGCTGCCGACACTCCCAAATCCACCTAAACACCCATATACGTGCTCACCCCCAAAGCTGCCGGCACTCCCAAATCCGCCTAAACACCCATATCCGTGCACACCCCCAAAGCTGCCGACACTCCCAAATCCACCTAAACACCCAGATCCGTGCACACCCCCAAAGCTGCCGACACTCCCAAATCCACCTAAACACCCATATCCGTGCACACCCCCAAAGCTGCCGACACTCCCAAATCCACCTACAAACCCAGATCCGTGCGCACCCCAAAGCTGCCGACACTCCCAAATCCGCCTAAACACCCATATCCGTACACACCCCCAAAGCTGCCGACACTCCAAAATCCACCTAAACACCCATATCCGTACACACCCCCAAAGCTGCCGACACTCCCAAATCCACCTACAAACCCAGATCCGTGCACACCCCCAAAGCTGCCGACACTCCCAAATCCACCTAAACACCCATATCCGTACACACCCCCAAAGCTGCCGACTCTCCCAAATCCACCTAAACACCCATATACGTACACACCCCCAAAGCTGCCGACACTCCCAAATCCACCTAAACACCCATATCCGTACACACCCCCAAAGCTGCCGACACTCCCAAATCCACCTACAAACCCAGATCCGTGCACACCCCCAAAGCTGCCGACACTCCCAAATCCACCTAAACACCCATATCCGTACACACCCCCAAAGCTGCCGACTCTCCCAAATCCACCTAAACACCCATATCCGTACACACCCCCAAAGCTGCCGACACTCCCAAATCCACCTAAACACCCATATCCGTACACACCCCCAAAGCTGCCGACACTCCCAAATCCACCTAAACACCCATATCCGTACACACCCCCAAAGCTGCCGACTCTCCCAAATCCACCTAAACACCCATATCCGTACACACCCCCAAAGCTGCCGACACTCCCAAATCCACCTAAACACCCATATCCGTACACACCCCCAAAGCTGCCGACACTCCCAAATCCACCTACAAACCCAGATCCGTGCACACCCCCAAAGCTGCCGACACTCCCAAATCCACCTAAACAACCATATCCGTACACACCCCCAAAGCTGCCGACACTCCCAAATCCACCTACAAACCCAGATCCGTGCACACCCCCAAAGCTGCCGACACTCCCAAATCCACCTAAACACCCAGATCCGTGCACACCCCCAAAGCTGCCGACACTCCCAAATCCACCTAAACAACCATATCCGTACACACCCCCAAAGCTGCCGACACTCCCAAATCCACCTACAAACCCAGATCCGTGCACACCCCCAAAGCTGCCGACACTCCCAAATCCACCTAAACACCGATATCCGTGCACACCCCCAAAGCTGCCGACACTCCCAAATCCACCTACAAACCCAGATCCGTGCACACCCCCAAAGCTGCCGACACTCCCAAATCCACCTACAAACCCATATCCGTACACACCCCCAAAGCTGCCGACACTCCCAAATCCACCTAAACACCCAGATCCGTGCACACCCCCAATGCTGCCGACACTCCCAAATCCACCTAAACACCCATATCCGTGCACACCCCCAAAGCTGCCGACACTCCCAAATCCACCTACAAACCCATATCCGTACACACCCCCAAAGCTGCCGACACTCCCAAATCCACCTAAACACCCAGATACGTGCACACCCCCAAAGCTGCCGACACTCCCAAATCCACCTAAACACCCATATCCGTACACACCCCCAAAGCTGTCGACACTCCCAAATCCACCTAAACACCCATATCCGTGCACACCCCCAAAGCTGCCGACACTCCCAAATCCACCTACAAACCCAGATCCGTGCGCACCCCCAAAGCTGCCGACACTCCCAAATCCACCTAAACACCCATATCCGTACACACCCCCAAAGCTGCCGACACTCCCAAATCCACCTAGATACACAGATCCGTGCACACCCCCAAAGCTGCCGACACTCCCAAATCCACCTAAACACCGATATCCGTGCACACCCCCAAAGCTGCCGACACTCCCAAATCCACCTAAACACCCATATCCGTGCGCACCCCCAAAGCTGCCGACACTCCCAAATCCGCCTAAACACCCATATCCGTACACACCCCCAAAGCTGTCGACACTCCCAAATCCACCTAAACACCCATATCCGTGCACACCCCCAAAGCTGCCGACACTCCCAAATCCACCTACAAACCCAGATCCGTGCGCACCCCCAAAGCTGCCGACACTCCCAAATCCGCCTAAACACCCATATCCGTGCACACCCCCAAAGCTGCCGACACTCCCAAATCCACCTACAAACCCAGATCCGTGCGCACCCCCAAAGCTGCCGACACTCCCAAATCCACCTAAACACCCATATCCGTGCACACCCCCAAAGCTGCCGACACTCCCAAATCCACCTAAACACCCATATCCGTGCGCACCCCCAAAGCTGCCGACACTCCCAAATCCGCCTAAACACCCATATCCGTACACACCCCCAAAGCTGTCGACACTCCCAAATCCACCTAAACACCCATATCCGTGCACACCCCCAAAGCTGCCGACACTCCCAAATCCACCTACAAACCCAGATCCGTGCGCACCCCCAAAGCTGCCGACACTCCCAAATCCGCCTAAACACCCATATCCGTGTACACACCCAAAGCTCCCGACACTCCCAAATCCACCTAAACACCCATATCCGTGCACACCCCCAAAGCTGCCGACACTCCCAAATCCACCTACAAACCCAGATCCGTGCGCACCCCCAAAGCTGCCGACACTCCCAAATCCGCCTAAACACCCATATCCGTGTACACCCCCAAAGCTGCCGACACTCCCAAATCCACCTACAAACCCAGATCCGTGCACACCCCCAAAGCTGCCGACACTCCCAAATCCGCCTAAACACCCATATCCGTACACACCCCCAAAGCTGCCGACACTCCCAAATCCACCTAAACACCCATATCCGTGCACACCCCCAAAGCTGTCGACACTCCCAAATCCACCTAAACACCCATATCCGTGCACACCCCCAAAGCTGCCGACACTCCCAAATCCACCTAAACACCCATATCCGTGCACACCCCCAAAGCTGCCGACACTCCCAAATCCACCTAAACACCCATATCCGTACACACCCCCAAAGCTGCCGACACTCCCAAATCCACCTACAAACCCAGATCCGTGCACACCCCCAAAGCTGTCGACACTCCCAAATCCACCTAAACACCCATATCCGTGCACACCCCCAAAGCTGCCGACACTCCCAAATCCGCCTACAAACCCAGATCCGTGCGCACCCCAAAACTGCCGACACTCCCAAATCCGCCTAAACACCCATATCCGTGCACACCCCCAAACCTGCCGACACTCCCAAATCCACCTACATACCCAGATCCGTGCGCACCCCAAGGCTGTTGACAACTCCACATGCTCATTAGATTATCCCAGAGCAAGAATCATTTCAAACAAATCTCAAAAAAAACTTCCTCCACCTTAAATCAAATAGCAATAACAAAGTTCAAAGTGCATTTGTTATTAAAGTGCCTATAAGTGAAACAATCTTGAGATTCACATCACACCCCTAAATCCAATGTCACCCCAATCTGTGTGCATCCTCAAATCCGCCGACACACCCAATTCTGTGCGGTGCCTCAAATGGATCTGCACACCCTGTGCACCCTCAAATGTCAAAACTGTGGGCACCCCGAAATTCACTGACACTCCGAAATCGGTGTGCACACCCGTATTCGCCAACATGCCCTGAAACGTCCGGACATCCGCAAATCAATTTACAGCCCCATTTCCATGTGTACCCCCAAACCCGCTGACATCGCCACAGACACATTAGATTTTCCGAGAGCAAAACTCATTTCAAACAGTTCGCGAAATAGCTGCCTCCATCTTAAAAAGTTCAAAGTTCTTAATGTGTTCATTATTAATGTATGTGCATTAATAATCATTAACGTGTCTGCATCTCTGAGTGTTTATATGAGTTCCAGTGTGTGACTTTGTGTCAGAGAGTAGCTAGCAGACAGCTATGGCGCTTTTTCATGTCGGCTTGGCTACTGAGAACACTTGGCAAGGACAAAAGAGAGATGTGAGTACACTGGCTCGGGGAACTATGTAGCATTGCATTGTTTGTAAGGGATACAGCAATATCATGGGCTTAACTCTGAGGAGGTTGAACAAGGAATGAAAGAGTGAACCTTTGAGGAGCGTTTGATGGTTCTGTGCGAAAAATGAGGGAGAAATCAGTTTGAAAGCTATCGAATATTGAATGCACACGGGATGGGACACAGTGGAGACCCGGGGAGGCAGGAGTGATTCGGCTGCTGATCTTGCTTTACGGATGTGCTAAGATTTAGGGGTATGGAAGCGAATGGGTGGGTGCACATGGATTTTGAGGTGTCCGTTGCTTTCGGGATGCACTCTAATTTAAGGGTGGAATGCGCGTTTACCGGTGAGCACAGATTTGTGGGCTCACACTGATTTGCACAGATTTGGGTGTGTCGGCGGATTTGGGGGTGCACACTGACTTGTGGGAGCCGTTGGATTTTGAGTAGTATCGAATCTCAAAGTTGTTCCGTTTATACAGACTTCAATATTAAATGCAATATGGACTTTGACTCTTTTTCTTGTTTTAGTTAAAAGGAGATAGCCGATCTGTGAACTATTTGAAATTAATCTTGCTCTGTGCATGTGGGAGTGTCCGCTGATCTGGACAGGTGACGAGCCTCAAGGTTTTTTCATTTGTACAGAAAATAATAATAAATGAAATTTGAATTTTGCCCTCTGTTCTTGATTATTGGGCCGAATGGCCTACTTCTGCTCCTAAGTCTTTTGGTCTTATGGGCTTATAACAGATTTCTGAGGCACAGCTCTGGTCACCGGCATCTGTGCGGAATATGACCCGTCTACAACCACTCTTTGCCTACTGTGGGCAAGCCAGTTCTGGATCCACAAAGCAATGTACCCTTGGATCCTATGCCTCCTTACTTTCTCAATAAGCCTTGCATGGGGCACCTTATCAAATGCCTAGGGAGATTATATTAGGGGCACGAACGAAGGGGGATAAATTGAATTGGAGTAAGAGACGCGAAAAGTCATGCGGGGTCAGGCAGAGACAATGGGTCTTCACACACAGACACACACACACACACACACACTCACACACACACACACACACACACACACACACACACACACACACACACACACACACACACACACACACACACACACACACACAAACACTATCTTACCGCCTCTTCGGTTCTCATCCGTGTTCTTTACAACATACAGGGTGCCCTGATTAAAGCATCCTCCCCAACACGAGAGTGGTGAGTTTGATGGCGATATGTCAGTGTTAGGGGCGGGTCCTGGACGAGCCCCCAAATGATTGAGTCGCTGAAGTCGTTGAGCGTTTCATGGATAGGAAAGTGTTTATTCATCACCACAAACAGACATTATTTTGGAGACCCCCTCGGTGGAGACCCCTAAACATAACCTTCATCAAGAGTTCATTCTCTTGAGGACATTGGTAAGAGTCGGTGATTCGGTGATTCAATACAGTTTCACAAGCTACTATGTCATAAATTACTGCCATATTCTATGTCTGACAAATTGTGCATATGTACAGTGGGAGCACCTTTAGTTGTTAAGACACCTCGGAAGGTTCAGTCACCATTGTTGGGAAAAACTAACTCCCACAAATGGTCTAAATATAAATTCATCAGTTTATTCTGAATCTGTCACAGCGAGGATGACGTAATTGGTTTGTAAATAAATTTAATTTTTTTTCTTTTAAATCTGTTGAAATCTGTCTCCGTGTAGTCGTTAAATGATATTAAAAACCTCAGGCATGTGTAATCCCAACATCTCATTCCGAGCGATCGTCTGTAGCACAGGAGGACAAACCACTGGACAGAGAAAATGTCTGCAATGCTGGATAGGTACTTGAGTGTGCAGCTGTGGAGGCCAAGTCTTTATCTACAGTACAGTTGAGGCAGAGGTTGATAGATTCTTGGTTGTTTGGTGCATGAAGGGATACGGATAGAAGGCAGGAGATTGAGGCTGAGAGGGATTAGATCAGCTGTGATGAAATGGCGGAAAAGATGATTTGCCGAAAGGCCAAATTCTGCCCCTATGTCTTATGGCCTTACGGCAGAAATTAGGTCCGGACAGATTGACATTCAGGTGGTGCAGAGAGGATGACTGAGGTACTGAATGAAGAGAGGGCAGCGGCTTGTACACACATCCCTCTGTTGTACTCGCCAAGTGTTCTCAGTAGCCAAGCCGTCACGACAAAGCGCGTGCTCTGTCTGCCAGCTACTCTCTGACACAAAGACACACACACGAACGCATGTAAACACTCAGAGATGCATATACATAATGATACATTAATAATGAACACATTATGAACTTCGAACTTTTTAAGATGGAGGCAGCTATTTGGGAGTGAAAATCTATTTGCACAGCGGATTTGAGGATCCACACAGATTGGGGTGCTCTTGAATTTAGGGGTGTGATGAATCGCAAGATTAATTCATTTACTTTAATAACAAATACACTTTGAGTTGTGTTCCTGCTGTTTGATTTAAGGTGGAGGCAGCTATTTTGTGGTTTGTTTGAAGTGATTCTTGCTCTGGGGTAATCTAATGTGCAAGTGGGGAGTAAGCAGGCTTGGGGTGCGCACGGATCTGGGTATGTTGGTGGATTTGGGAGTGTCGGCAGGTTTAGGGTGAGCACAGATCTGGGTATGTGGGTGGATTTGGGAGAGTCGGCAGGTTTAGGGTGAGCACGGATCCGGTTATGTAGGTGGATTCGGGAGTGACGACAGGTTTGGGGGTGCGCATGGATTTGGGGATACACACTGAATTGGGAGCGAACACTGAGTTGTGGTTCATGCGGCTTTGCGGGTGTGCACAGTTTTGGGAGAACACACAGATTTGCAGATTAGCGCAGATTTGGGAATCCCGGTGGATTCGGAGGTTGTCGGATCTCAAGGTTGTTTCATTGATACAAACTTTAATAATAAATGCAACTTGAACCTTGACCTCAGTTCTTGCTATTTTTTAGGGTGGAGGCAGATATTTTGAGAACTGCTTGAAATGATTCTTGAAATGATAATCTATCTTGCATGTGGGAGAGTCAGCAGGTCTGGGGTGCACACATATCTGGGTATGTCGGTGGATTTGAGTGTGCCTGCGGGTTCGGCGTGGGCACGGATTTGGGAGTGTCAGCAGGTCTGGGGTGCGCACAGATCTGGGTTTGTCCGTGGATTTGAGTGTGTCTGCGGGTTCAGCGTGGGCACGGATTTGGGAGTGTCAGCAGGTCTGGGGTGCGCACAGATCTGGGTTTGTCCGTGGATTTGAGTGTGTCTGCGGGTTCAGCGTGGGCACGGATTTGGGAGTGTCAGCAGGTCTGGGGTGCGCACAGATATGGGTATATCGGTGGATTTGAGTGTGTCTGCGGTTTCGGCGTGGGCACGGATTTGGGAGTGTCGGCAGGTCTGGGGTGCGCACATATCTGGGTATATCGGTGGATTTGAGTATGTCTGCGGGTTCGGCGTGGGCACGGATTTGGGAGTGTCGGCCGGTCTGGGGTGTGCACAGGTCTGGGTATGTTGGTGGATTTGAGTGTGTCTGCGGGTTCGGCGTGGGCACGGATTTGGAAGTCCGCACAGATTTGAGGATTTGGCTGACTTTGGGATGTTTTGCTGAACATGGGGGTACACAGGGATTTGTGGATGTGAGCAGACGTAGGGGTTTGTCAGCGAATATGGGATTCGGTGGATTTGGGAAACCCACTGATGAGGGGATAAAGATAAGTTTGGTGAGGTGCGCAGATTTAAGAGGATGTCAATGATTATAACACACACAAAATGCTGGTAGAACACAGCAGGCGAGGCAGCATCTCTAGGGAGAAGCGCAGTCGACGTTTCGGGCCGAGACCCTTCGTCATTCATTTTGATGAGGGGATAAAGATGGATTTGGGGAGGCGTGAAGATTTAAGGGGATGTCAATGATTACATGAGGAACATGCATGTGGGCGGGTGGTTGCAATTTAAACTTTGTTCTTGCTACTTTTAAGGTGGACGCAGCTATTTTCTAAAGTGGTTGAAGTGAATCCTGCTCTGTGAGAGTGTAATGTGTCGGTGTGCGCACGGATTTGGGGTCCACATGGATTTCCGGATGTGCGCATATTTCGGGACCTGTCGGTGAATCTGGGGGTGCATACGGATTTGGCGGCGAATGTTATTTTGCGGGAGTACACAGATTTAAGGGAATGTCAGAGAACGTGTGATTCCAGTGGAACTTTCGGGTGCCGGTTGCCTTTGGGGTGCACACTGATTTGAGGGTTGAATGAGGTTTTGCCAGTGAGCACAGATTTGCAGATGCGCACTGATTTGCACAGAGTTGGGGGTGTTGGCGGATATGGGGGTGAGCACTGGCTTGGGGAGCCGGTGGATTTGGAGGTGTGTCAGATCTCAGGGTTGTTCCGTTTTAATGTGTTACGAAAACCCCGTAACCAGGTAACTTACCAGCAAAGATAGATGGATCAGCTGAGTCGGATGCCACTATTTTCAAACGTTTTATTCAACAAGGGCACAAACGTATGGTTAATACAAAACATTCAAATCGTCAAAACTCAATCTAAAACACCGGTGTAACCATAATCAATCAGAAATAAGCTCTACAGTTGTCTAGGGGGGGGTAATACTGAGTCCAACGGAAGTCTTAAGAGTCACTCAGAAGTTTGCAGGCTTTTTCCTTTATAATTTAGAAAAGATGCACACTTGCCCGTCGTCTTGGCAGAGCAAATCCTTGGAATCAGGGGAGCAGACTTCCCCGTTGTTATTTTAAAAGCAGTCTTTCGTTGGTTTTAGCCACAGATTCAAAGTCGGAATCTAGCGTACGTGGCTTCCTTCAAAATGGCGTCCCGCTCCCACGGGAATCGATCTCGTGTCTGCTGGGTGCATCTGAGGGTCCTCCCCTCAGACCCGCCTTTATACTTCTTCACGGGATCGCAGGTATCAATCAAGTTGCAGGTAATGCGATCTTTCTCTCAACCAGCCCACTTTGCCCGAGGACTTTTCACGTGGTTTCCATGAGACGATAATCGAAGTCACCGTTATTCTGCTTTTTGAGAGAACATGGTCTTCCGCACGTCTCTCTCTTTTGGGTCAGCTGACCCCCCCTTAACTAGAGTTCTTGCGATTTTCACAAAGGAGGGGGCCAACGGCATAACACCTCCCCCCATAATGGGTTTTAACCAGCGGTTAAAAACAGGTTGACACCGGATTTTTTTTTCTCTCTTTCTTTTTGAATCTACATACTACACAAGCTTTTCTCTTCACAGAGTACTACTGTTATACATTCAAGTCAGTATCTAAACAGGTAACAAGTACAGTGCCCCTTTTCTTTAATACCTTACCCTACCGTGCCATACATCGTATACTTAATTCAGCATCTGGATAAACAATCCGCTAGCACATTATCACTCCCCTTTATGTGCTGGATCTTAATATCAAATTCTTGTAGCATCAGACTCCAGCTTAATAACCTTCTGTTTTTGTTTTTCATATTGTTCAAGAATACCAGCGGGTTGTGATCGGTATAGACCACTAGGGGTCTTTGCGCCGGACAAATGTACACTTCGAAATGTTGTATCGCTAACACAAGCGCTAACAATTCCTTTTCCACGGTAGAGTAATTCCTCTGGTGTCTATTGAACTTCCGAGAGAAATATGCTACCGGGTGCTCCACTCCATCCCCCGCTTGCTGCAATAGGACTGCTCCTGCCGCCTCATCGCTGGCGTCCGTGGCCAAGTAGAAGGGGGTTAACAGATCGGGTGCTTTTAACACCGGGTCATGGCACAATACGGCTTTTAACTTTTCAAAGGCATTCTGACAAGAACGACCCCACTCAAATTTTTCCTCCTTCTGCAGTAATTTTGTAAGGGGGAGCGCAATGTCCGCAAAATTTTTACAGAATTTCCGATAGTATCCCACCATGCCCAGAAACCTCCTCAGGGCCCTTTTATTGGAGGGTACCGGGACCTCGGAAATAGCCCGGACCTTCGCCTGCACAGGGGCCAACTGCCCGTCTCCCACCACATACCCCAGATAGGTGATCGTGGCATGACCAAACTCACTCTTGGCGAGGTTTACAGTAAGGTGGGCTGCCGACATTCGGGTAAACAAACTTTCTACAGCCCCCAGATGCTCCTCCCAGGTGTCATTCCAAACTACCACATCGTCAAGATAAGCCTTGGTGTGGGTTAATCCCTTTATCACAGCGTCTATCATCCGCTGAAATGTCCCTGGGGCATTTTTCATCCCAAACGGCATAACGTTGTACTCGTACAACCCAGACGGGGTGACAAAGGCTGAAATCTCTCGAGCCCTGTCCGTTAAAGGAACGCACCAGTACCCCTTTAGCAAGTCAATTTTTGTGATGTACCTTGCCTTCCCCAGTTGATCAATGTAATCATCCACCCGGGGAAGAGGGTAAGCATCGGTCTGGGTAACCGCGTTGACCTTCCGATAATCGGTACAGAATCTTATGGTCCCGTCCGGCTTTGGGACAACCAGGCAAGGAGAAGCCCACGCGGATGAGGATTCGCGGATTATCCCAGCAGCTAGCATATGTTCAATCTCCTTCTCTACCAGCTGGCTTTTCTCAGGATTCATCCGATAAGGGGCTTGTTTAATAGGTTGGGTTGAGGTAGCTATCACATCATGTTGCGTCCCATTACACCTTCGGGGAACATCTGGGCATAAGTCTGCATGCCGGTTAACGAGCTGTATTACCTGCTCCCGCTGTTCAGGCTTTAAGTGGCCAACTTTACCCGCAAGATTCGCCAATACGACAGAGTTCTCTAATCTGGTAGGGACTATACCTATCTTGTCGAACCGTTCTGGTTCCTCCTTACCGTCCCCCCCAACTTCATCGGCTTTCATGGCCGCGCCAACAACCGGGGGGGGTGGGTTCGTGATACCCCTTTATCATGTTCACGTGAACTAACTGGGTCGGCTTTCGTCGGTCGGGGGTTTCGATCACGTAATTCAGCGAGTCTATTTTCTTACGCACTGTATATGGTCCTTGAAACCTCGCCCCCAGGGGGTGAGTAGATAGATAGATAGATAGATAGATAGATAGATACTTTATTCATCCCCATGGGGAAATTCAACATTTTTTCCAATGTCCCATACACTTGTTGTAGCAAAAACTCCCTCACGTCTTAATAAACTGGTAAGGAGGGCGGGCTCTGTCGTGGGCAAAGTACTGGAGAGTTTAACATCGGTAGCTGAGCGAAGGGCGCTGAGTAGGCTACGGTCAATTATGGAAAACCCTGAACATCCTCTACATAGCACCATCCAGAGACAGAGAAGCAGTTTCAGTGACAGGTTACTGTCGATGCAATGCTCCTCAGACAGGATGAAGAGGTCAATACTCCCCAATGCCATTAGGCTTTACAATTCAACTGCCAGGACTTAAGAACTTTTTTTAAAGCTATTATTAATGCTTTTTTGAGTTAGTGATTTAGATGCATATCATATTATTACTGAGTTAAGTATTGTATACCGGGAATAGGACCAGGACCCGGTCGCCCACGTGAAACTCTCGTTCTCTCGCTCTCTTGTTATACCACTGACCCATTTTTTCCTGAGAGGCTTTAAGATTTTCGTTTGCCAAGGCGCATACTTGACGCAGCCTTTCCCGGAATTTCAGCACATAGTCGACCACACTGACTTGGGCGGTCGGGTTAGACCATTTTTCTTTCAGTAGGGTTAGGGGTCCCCTGGGCCTGTGACCGAAAACCAGCTCGAACGGACTGAACCCCAGGGAGCACTGAACTGTATCCCTTACGGCAAATAACAAAAGGGGTAAAGCCTCATCCCAGTCTCGAACGTTCTCCTGGCAATAAGCTTTAAGCATGGTCTTTAGGGTAGCGTGGAACCTTTCCAACGCTCCCTGTGACTCTGGGTGGTACGCAGAGGCCATAATCTGCTTCACCCCGAGCTGGGTCATCATCTGCCGAAATGCGTTCGACGTGAATGTACTTCCCTGGTCTGATTGTATCTCCTTGGGTAGCCCCACGGTGGTAAAGAATTTGATAAGGGCCTTCACCACCGCAGAGGTCCTAATACTACCCAGAGGCACGGCCTCGGGAAATCGTGTAGCGGCACACATCAGGGTCATGATATACTGCCGCCCACTCGCAGTTTTAGGTAAGGGTCCCACAAAATCCACAATGACTCGGGAGAAAGGCTCCTCACATGCGGGAATAGGTCGGAGGGGGGTCTTAGGGATAACTTGATTCGGCTTACCCACCACCTGGCAGGTATGACATCTTTTACAATACTCAGTAACATCTTTCCTCAGATTGGGCCAATAGAATTCCCTCTGAACCCGCTCCACGGTCTTCTTTATTCCTAAATGCCCGCCTAAAGGTCCCTTATGGGCTAAGTCAAGAATGTCGTCCCGATATACTTTCGGGACTACTATCTGATGTAGCACCGCCCAGTCCTCATCGGCCTGCACCGCAGGGGGTCTCCACTTCCTCATCAACACCCCCTCCTGGAGATAATAACCCTCCGGCTCTGCCTCCAGTTCAGTCTCGGAGAGAACCGACTCTCTCAAGGCTACCAGCTCCTCGTCACCATTCTGTTCCCGTACAAACTCTCTTCTGGCTAATGACCGGTCTACCTCTTCCCGATTTCCCACTCGTTCCTCCCTACTCTCCGTTTTCCTGTCCTCGGACTCTCGTTGGTACAGAGTCGGTAAAAAAGTTTCGGCCAAATCAAAACTGGCCAGATTCCACCCGCTCTCGGTCTCAGCGGCCCTTTTCGACATGCTGCGAGTGACCGCACATGCGGGATAGAATTTTTTTTCTGAGGGAGGGTCTTCAACTCTCACGGGCTGGGTGGTCAGCTTCACGGCGGCACCCATCTTCCCACCCGTTAGGTCGTTACCCAGAAGGACGTCCACTCCTTCTCCTGGCAATTCCGGCAGGACCCCCAGATCTACTGGTCCCGACACCAACTCACAATCTAGAAAGACCCTATGCAAAGGCACGACCTCGGTTCGGTTCCCGATACCTCTAAGGGCTACCTTCCCCGTGCGAGGGCCGAATTTTAACACATTACGGCTAATTAACGATAGTTCCGCCCCCGTGTCTCTCCAAATTCGTACGGGAATTGGGGGGTCCCCTTCCTTCAAAGCCACGGTTCCTTCGGACCTAAATGTCTCCCGCCCCTCCTGTATTCCATCTGTCTGGGGCCTGCTTGTCGATTTTCGGATCGACGCAACACAGCCTATGGAAATAGCTGCTTTCCCTCGTTCCGACTCCTTCCTCGGAGCAGTGCATTTTGATGCAATATGTCCCACCTTTCCACAATTAAAACAGTTGAAACCAGGAGATCTCCAGGTTTCCTGTCTGTTATCCTCACTTTTTGTGCTAGCTCCCGGTGGAGTCTCTCCCTTAGCCGGCGGACTGTCCCTATCATTCCGACGGTCTCTCGGGTAACTTTTTGGCGAGGAAAACTTTGTCTTGTGGGTTAGGGCATATTCATCTGCGAGCCTAGCCATCTCTGAGATGGACTGATTCGTCCTCTCATTTAAATACATTCGGATCTCTTCCGGAACGCAACCTTTAAATTCCTCAATCAAAACTAGCTCCCTGAGACGCCCATAGTTCTCGGCCACCTTTTCAGCTGTGCACCAACGGTCCAATTAGCTGCTTCTACTTCTAGCTGCTTTATTTTAAACTCATGTTCCAGCCTTGCTTTCTCCAACTCTCAACTTCCCCTTCTCATGGGCTAGCTCGGTATACGTTTGATTCCACCCTCTTTTTAAATTTCGGAACCTTTGTCTATACGCCTCAGGTACTAACTCGTAACCTCGGAGAATGGCCTCCTTTACTTGATCATAATTCCCGTCCCTTTCTGTGGGCAGCGCGGCATATACCCGCTGTGCTTTTCCTCGTAACACACTTTGTAACAACGCCACCCATTGCTCTCTGGGCCACTGCTGATTCCCTGCCACCTTTTCAAAGAGCAAGAAATAACTATCAACATCCGTCTCCTCGAACGGGGGGACCAACCTCAACGCCCGACTAATATCAAACCCCTCCACTCTCTCTCCCCCTTGAGTTCTTCGCTCTTGCTTTCGCCTGTCCAGCTCCAATTCATGGTTCCTTTGTTTCTCTTTCTCTTCTGCTTCTAGCTGCTTTAGTTTGAACACCTGCTCTCTTTCCCTCTCAGCTCTCTCGGCTTCTCTCTCAGCTTCTTTTGCCCTCTCAGCTCTCTCGGCTTCTTTTGCCCTCTCTGCTCTCTCGGCTTCTTTTGCCCTCTCTGCTCTCTCGGCTTCTCTCTCTGCAGCCTTCTGAGCTGCATCTACTTCTAGCTGCTTTATTTTAAACTCATGTTCCAGCCTTGCTTTCTCCAACTCTGCCTGATTTGTCCCACTCACTAATCTCCTTTCGGGAATATTTTCCAAATCCTCAGCTGTAAACACCTTCTTCCCAACGTAATGCTGTTGTATGACCCTTCGCACTTCCTGCTTTTTCATTGCTGGCTTCACCGCTGTGAGGTCTAATGCCTGCGCCAAACTTACTAAGTCTGATTTTGTAGCTTTCCATAGCGCCTCTACCGTCGGGTTTCTCCTAAATTCCTGCACATCCATCTTTGCTGGTTTCTCGTCTGGCTACCTGCGTAACCAGATTTAAGTTTGGACTTACACCCCGATTCACTGACCCTCCCGTTTGGTTTCAAATCCGGGACGAGAACCCCACTTGTTACGAAAACCCCGTAACCAGGTAACTTACCAGCAAAGATAGATGGATCAGCTGAGTCGGATGCCACTATTTTCAAACGTTTTATTCAACAAGGGCACAAACGTATGGTTAATACAAAACATTCAAATCGTCAAAACTCAATCTAAAACACCGGTGTAACCATAATCAATCAGAAATAAGCTCTACAGTTGTCTAGGGGGGGTAATACTGAGTCCAACGGAAGTCTTAAGAGTCACTCAGAAGTTTGCAGGCTTTTTCCTTTATAATTTAGAAAAGATGCACACTTGCCCGTCGTCTTGGCAGAGCAAATCCTTGGAATCAGGGGAGCAGACTTCCCCGTTGTTATTTTAAAAGCAGTCTTTCGTTGGTTTTAGCCACAGATTCAAAGTCGGAATCTAGCGTACGTGGCTTCCTTCAAAATGGCGTCCCGCTCCCACGGGAATCGATCTCGTGTCTGCTGGGTGCATCTGAGGGTCCTCCCCTCAGACCCGCCTTTATACTTCTTCACGGGATCGCAGGTATCAATCAAGTTGCAGGTAATGCGATCTTTCTCTCAACCAGCCCACTTTGCCCGAGGACTTTTCACGTGGTTTCCATGAGACGATAATCGAAGTCACCGTTATTCTGCTTTTTGAGAGAACATGGTCTTCCGCACGTCTCTCTCTTTTGGGTCAGCTGACCCCCCCTTAACTAGAGTTCTTGCGATTTTCACAAAGGAGGCGGCCAACGGCATAACAAATGTAATAATAATTAATTCAATATGAACTTTAACCTCTGTTCTTGGTTTTTTTTTTATGGAGATAGCTATTTTGTGAAATGATTCTTGCTCCGGGATAATCTAATGTGCATTTGGGGTTGTCTGCTGAAATGGAGCTGTGACGAGTCTCAAGGTTGTTTTATTTCTACATACATTAATAATCAATGCAAGTTGAAATTTGGCCTCTGTTCTTGCTTTGTTACGGTTTAGCGGCCGTTTGTGAAGCGTTTGAAATGAGAGTTCGGGAACATCTGCATTGCGGAGACAGATGGGAAGGGGCTGAACCAAGGGGGATAAACTGAATTGGAGGTGTACGGGCACGTGTATAGTCAGGCAGGGACAAGCAGAGACACAGACACAAAAAGACACTGACGCACACACACACACACACACACACACACGCACGCACGCACGCACGCACGCACGCACGCACACACACACGCACTCAAAATTGCACTTCCTTATCCGCCTCTCCAGCTCTCAGCCCTGTTCTTTAACACATACGGAGTGACATCATTAAAACATACCCCCTCCACACACCAGACTGCTCAATTTCATGGCATGTGATCGGGTTAGGGATGGGTCCTGGATGATCCCCCAAACGATCTGCGTTTGACTAAGTCACTGAAGCAATTGGAGGACTTAGTGGATATGAAATTGTGTTTATTCATCAATACAGACAATTTCTTCGAGGCCCTCTCAGTAGAGTCCAACAAGCACAAACTACATCAACAGTTTATACTCTTGAGGAGAATGGTAACAGTAGGTGATTCAGTACAATTTCACAGGCACAGTGACATAATTTACTTCAATATTCTGTGTCCAACAACTGGTTCCTTTAAAGTACATATTTACAGTGGAAGCTCATTTAATTGGGAAGGCATCTTGGACGGTTCACATTTAACTCCCACAAATTATCTAAAAATTATCAGGGATTGTACTTGTCTGACGTAATTGGTTTGTAAATAATTTAAAAACATTTATTTTAAATCTGTTGAAATCGGTCTCTGTAGAATTGCTAAATGGCTTTAAAAACCCCAGGCATGTGCTGCCTTAACAATTCATTCCGAGAGATCGCCTGTCGCACAAAGAGACAAATCACTGGCCAGAGAAAATGTCTGCAATGTTCGATCGGTATATCAGTGTGGAGAAAATATTGTACGTGTTCATTGCCGTCATTGGAGTTCCTGGTGAGTGAGCAGAGCAATTCATGTTCGGTATTTCTGTGTGTTAACCGATGTGAACCTGTTTAAGATAATGTTACAAGCTTACAACCTGATCATCATTGCACAAATATCCATCAGAGATATCGATCCTGCTAAGGTCACATTCTGAATTTTTATATTTAATAACAAGTGGAACTAAGTCCATGTTTCTCCTCTATCTCACGGGATCGAATAGAACGCTGGTCTTGCCTTGAATGACACCTTGTCCAGAGATGTCCCAGTGCTGGGGCCAGGGATCTCTCCGGGAAGTTGTGACTGGGAGATGTTTGCATTCTGAAGTACACTTTTCCGAAGTTATTGATCAGAGGGAAACCCTAGTCCTGTGCTTCACGTCTCCCTGTGGAGTCTGTCACAGTCGGATCCCACTGTCTGTTGGTCAATAATTGTGTCTGATCACCTGAACTAGTGTTCACGGATCTGCTGTCGTGTGTTATCGAATTAAACTGCGCTGTAGAATTAATCCATTAACGGAGTAACTCAGCCACAGGTCACTAAATGGTCCCTTCTTTCCCTCTCAAACCCGAAATAAATCGGGGCAGCGCTTCGACCTGAGGGAGGGTCTCGACCCGAAACGAAAGATGATTCAATTTCATGGATGCTGCCTGACCTAGTGTGTTCCTTCAGTTTTGTGTGTGGCTCCTCTTTGTATCCCTTCTCGGCCTCATCAGATGCAGATTTTCCAGAGTCCTGGTCAGTCACAGTTAATTCAGTGAAACCGGCCCCATCAGTGACTGGAATGGGGATCAGCACCGATCATTGTTGTTCATGCAGATCGCTTTTATCGCCAACGATTCCCCACATATCGTCTTGTCTCCACACTGAAGAAGACAGGTGAGAGACAGTGCGACCCATTTCTGGTGTTAGATTAGCAGCATTTTACAGACTCTAGCACTCCCAAGTTTTAGCTAAAGCCCGATCCCATGTTAATTCCCAGAGAATGTTTTCAGTAATGTCCAGTGTCTGCTCTCCCTCTCCAGTGAATGTAGTGGCGATTGTGATCCTGTCCCGGGGAAAGTGCGGCCTCTCTACCTGCTCCACTTGCTACCTGGTAGCAATGGCAGCGGCGGATCTCCTGACCATTGTCATCAGCGTCATTTTGAATCGAATCAGAGTGTATTACTTCCCGTGCAGTTTTCTGGGTATCACCCCTGTGTGCAGTGTTATCGATGTACTGAGGTTCACAGCCACACACTGTTCTGTCTGGTTCACCGTCACTTTCACCTTTGACCGGTTTGTCGCCATTTGCTGTCAGAAACTGAAAACAAAATATTGCACCGGGAAAACTGCGGCTGTGGTTCTGACAACAACCGGCGTACTGTCCTGTCTGAGAAACGTTCCCCGATACTTCATATGGGAACCCTGGATGATCATCGACAATGTACCGTGGTCCTGTATTACCAAGGACAATTATTTCACTGACCCCTGGTGGGTGGGATATGACTGGCTCGATACGGTTTTAACTCCGTTCCTCCCTTTCGCTGGGATCCTGCTGCTCAACGCTCTGACAGTCAGGCACATTTTAGTGGCCAGTCGGGTCCGTAAGGGGCTGAAGGTTCAGAGCAAGGGGGAGAACCGCAGTGACCCGGAGATGGAGAGCAGGAGGAGGTCTGTGGTTTTACTCTTCACCCTCTCCGGCAGCTTCATCCTCCTGTGGATGACAATAGTTGTAAATGTCATATATTATCAGGTCTCAGGAAAAGGAAACGATTTCAATGATTCTGAATGGATCTTTCTCTACGTCGGGACTTTCCTGATGAATTTCAGCTGCTGCACGAACACATTTATTTACGCGGTGACTCAGTCGAAATTCAGGGAGCAGGTGATCAGCGCGGTGAAATATCCCGTCACCTCGGTGCTTCAGTTCATTAATAAAGCCGCGACCTGAGTAGTCGCCAAGGCTCACATTCGTCTGCGGATATGTCCATCTATTCCCATTC
Organism: Hemitrygon akajei; assembly: GCF_048418815.1. Lineage (NCBI taxonomy): Eukaryota > Metazoa > Chordata > Chondrichthyes > Myliobatiformes > Dasyatidae > Hemitrygon > Hemitrygon akajei. The sequence goes on from NC_133149.1 coordinate 59,310,401, forward strand.
ATTGTCAGACATTCCCACAAGATGGCGGGGGTCGACTCAGATGCCCGTTTACTAACCCGATGTGTATCACACCAGTCTCCGCTATCTAGTTTAATGAGTGGCTAAATTAAGGAATTAAGTCAGGATTTGGATAAACGGCGGTTGGCACTGCAACTTGACATGATTAGTAACGATTGGTGGTTCACAGATAATAATTTTCCTTTATATACTGATGAGTCAACAGATTCTCCGGCTGAACAGAATATTTACATTGTATTAAACTGTTCAACCTTAAATCGACTAATGTGATTGGGAAAAAAACAAAGTAGAGTTACTGAGAGCGCGACACTGGGACATATTGCATAATCCAACAAGCCCATACTCCAAGCGTGATAAGAGCCCAGATATCCAAAACTAAAAACTCTCTTCCTGAGTGTTCCCAACCGTCCTCTAACACACTTTCAACAGCATGATAATGTCTCTGCCCCCTGAAATTAATCGGGTATGTTAATACCAAGTTCAGCTGCCGCAATTGTGAGGGTAATTATTCCATTTCACCCAGTAAAAGCGAAACACGAGACGATTTTACTGCATAACAACACAATCTTAAAGTCTATACTTGCATCACATCCAAGCATTTTAAAGCTGAAGATGAAGCTGATCCATAAGCCACACAGACAGAATCTAGAACAGATCTAATTAAACAATTCTAAATGATTAACAAAGACTTTCGTCTACTACCTAAGATTATCCACATAGACGGCTGAGGATATTTAATGCTCCTTTTTATTTATCAGTTATTATAACGATGTAGCGCTTCCATGTCAGCTTATTATCCACACATATGCCTGAAAATCTTTGTACTGGCACGTCTTCAGTTTGATCGTATAAGTTCAAATCATTTGCAGATCAATTACTCATATTTGTAAAACACATAACTTATGTTCAGTTACTGAAAGCTTACATCGTCATCTATTTCCTTTTTAAAAACATATTAATAAATAATTGCAACTCCATACACTGAAATTGAAATTTCTACCTCTAATCCAGAAAACTCCTTCATCTGTACATAGTAATTTACCGACGCTATCTCGGAAAATATCATTAATCACATTATTAAATAATAAAGGTTCGCAAATACCGTCTTGTGCGGTCCCAGTCGCTCTCTCATACACACCAGGATATATCTTTCCCACCCTTACTTGCAGAGACCATCCAAATGACAAAAGAAAAATCAGAAAAGTAATGATGCAATCTCCCCTCTCCTAATTTCCAAAAGTCCTTCCTTTAATAAATATTACATGCCTTTTCAATGTCAAAGGTACTGTCAGTGAAACAACTTATTTTAACTGTGCTTTCCTAATATCGTATTCCAAACATAAAACTGAATCCAATGTCATTCTCTCCTTCCAAAATATACACTGATAAAACAATAAATTGCCTCTCTCTTCAAAAATGTCATTCAACCCTTCCAGTACTACACGTCCATATGTTTACATAAATGAGAGGTTAACCATATTGGTCCATAACTAGAAAACAGACAGACAGACAGACATACTTTATTGATCCCGAGGGAAACTGGGTTTCGTTACATTCGCACCAACCAAGAACAGGTAGAACCATAGCAATATAAAACCATAAATAATTAAATAATAATCAGTAAATTATGCAAAGTGGAAATAAGTCCAGGACCAGCCTATTGGATCAGGGTGTCTGACACTCCGAGGGAGGAGTTGTAAAGTTTGATGAACACAGGCAAGAATGACTTCCTATGACGCTTAGCGTTTCATCTCGGTGGAATGAGTCTCTGGCTGAATGTACTCCTGTGCCTAACCAATACATTATGGAGTGAATGGGAGACATTGTCCAAGATGGCATGCAATTTCGACAGCATCCTCTTTCCAGATACCACCGTCAGAGAGTCCAGTTCAACCCACACAACATCACTGGCCTTACGAATGAGTTTGTTGATTCTGTTGGTGTCTGCTACCCTCAGCCAGCGGCCCCAGCACACAACAGCAAACATGACAGCACTGGCCACCACAGACTCGTAAAGGACCTCAGTCTCCTCAGGAAATAGAGACGGCACTGACCCTTCCTGTATACAGCCTCGGTGTTCTTTGACCAGTCCAGTTTATTGTCAATTCGTATCCCCAGGTATTTGTAATCCTCCACCATGTCCACACTGACCCCTTGGATGGAAACAGGGGCCACCGGTGCCTTAGCCCTCCACAGGTCCATCACCACCAGGATCAATATTCATGCCATCAGGTTGGAGGCTACCCAGCCGGTACGAGAGCACCCACGCTCTGTCCGCCAGAGAAAGCAGGTTTCCCCAATGGCCACACATTTCAATTCCTCATCCCATTCCAATTCTGATGTCTATACATGGCCTCCTCAACTGTCAAGATGAAGCCACACAGGTTGGAGGAACAACACCTTATATACTGGCTGGGTAGCCTCCAACCTGATGACATGAACATTGACTTCTCTAACATCCGTTAATGACCCTCCTCCCCTTCTTACCACATTCCTGATATATTTAGTTTTTTTTTGTTCTCTCTCTCTGCCCATCACAACCTGTTCTCCATCTCTCTCCGGCGCTCCCCTCCCCCTTTCTTTCTCCTGAGGCCTCCCGTCCCATGATCCTTTCCCTTCTCCAGCTCTGTATCCCTTTCGCCAATCACCTTTCCGGCTCTCAGCTTCACCCCACCCCCTCTGGTCTTCTCCTATCATTTCGCATTTCCCCCTCCCCCCCCACTTTCAAATCTCTTACTATCTTTCCTTTCAGTTAGTCCTGACGAAGGGTCTCGGCCGAAACGTCGACAGTGCTTCTCCCTATAGATTAAGGGAGCGGGTGAAACTAACTCGGTTTGTCAGGAGCTGCAGCTGGATGAACTTCGGATCATTCGTGAGGCAGAGGCAGAAATAAACAGGAGTTACAGGGAGATAGTCACCCCTAAAAGTCAGGAGGCAGGCAGCTGGGAGACTGTCAGACTATCGTATTCCAAATATAAAACTGAATCCAATATCATTCTCCCCTTCCACAATATACTCTGATAAAATGATAAATTGCCTCCCTCTTCAAAAATATAATTCAACCGTTCCAGTACTCTACGTCCATAAGTTTACATAAATGAGAGGTTAACCATATTGGTCCATAACTGGAAGGATCAGACGAGGAGCTCCGAGTTTAGAATAGGCAATACAAGTCATTTTCCACAAGTTGTAAAAATGAACCACTTTAATATCCCACCTGTTTAATGATATATTTCTACTACATATGCCACATACGTTTAACTCACATTCACAACTCTATACGCTGCCCTTTTCCTTATAAAACTGGGAACACCAAGATATCTTTCTGCAGCTGTCACAATAATTTTAATTTCCCCAGTAGGACGAGGTGTTTGATCAGTACAATTCACTGTTGCATGCGGCGACTGAGGAAAACCCAAGTGCGGGACACCGGCACGTCGACTGAGTTGGGGCTGCTGGCTTAGACGTGAACGAAGAACAGCAAACCGGAGGAATCTTGACAAGGAGACGGGATTTACAGGGACTGTCTTGAAACTAGAGCGGAACATAGAACTAACGGTTCTAATCAGACAAGGGACCGAAGTATCAAACGAGAATAAACCAACAAACTGGCAGCCTGTGATAGTGACGCCATCGTACTTATTTCACAGTCTCTGATGAAAACCAGGTGTACTGTAATAAAGTAAACTAGAGCAATTGGAAATCTAAAGACTGAAATCAGGGCATAAATCAGGGATAAAGGAGCGGTAAAGGTGAATAACCAAACGGAAACCTAACAGTACCCCTCCCTCAACGGGAGGCTCCAGGCGACCCCCACCCCCCAGGCTCGTTTGCATGGTCCCAATTAGGATCCGAGATGACAGAAGGCTCCAGGATAAAGGAGAGGGGAATCCAGGAACGTTCTTCCGGTCCGTACCCCTCCCAGTCGACCAGGTACTGGAGACCCTCCCTCTACGGCGAACATCCAATAACTGCCGGAAGGTGTACGCCGGATGGTCGTCGATGATCGGAAGGTAGGTGGGGTTAGAGGGGGTTCGGTCGGAGGGCATAACGGGCTGACAGAAACCGGTTTTAACTGGGAGACGTGAACTATAGGGTGGATCTGCATTGACGTAGGTAGTTTGAGCCGGATTGCCGTGGGATTGATAATGCTCTCAAACTCGAAGGGTCCCAGGAAGCGGGTGGTGAGCTTCTTGGGCTCGTTCTTGAGAGGAATGTCTCTAGCCGAGAGCCACACCATCTGCCCAGGTCGATACTCAGGAGCAGGGGTACGATGGCGTTCGGCAATTTTTCGATTACGGTTGGCTGAGCGAGGCAGGGCCGTGCGTGTGTCTTCCCAGATCTTTCGGCACCTTGTATATGGGCCTGGATAGAGGCTTTTCCCCGGGCGCAGACGGAACATGCAGAGACACGCGAACGGGTGTCGGCGTCCATGGAGGGCCATCAGAAATGTCTCTTCAGGAGGGTCAGAGTCCGATCGATCCCGGAATGGCAGGCGAATCGAGAAGTGTGCCCCCACTGGAGAACCTGCGATCGAGCAGAATCGAGTACAAAGAGGCGATTGGGAGATCCGATGCCTGGGTCAGGTTGAGTCCGTTGGGCCTCCGTGACTCTGGACTCGATCTCCCAGGCGAGGGCAGCCACTACACCGGATGGTGGAAGGATGGACTCGGGGCTGGGAAAACGGAAACGTATTGACGGGAGAGAGCATCGGGCTTCCCGTTTTTGGACCCCGGACCCCGGGCCTGGCGGGAATTCAGGCGTTCGGCGGACTGGAGTTATGCAAGGTTCTTGTGGTCTGTAGAATGAGGGTTGGCCCGATTGAAACCTACCGAATGGTGAATGCCTCTGACAGACTTGTTGTGGAGAGGATCAGACCACTGGTGGGAGAGTGTAAGACTAGAGGACAGTCTCAGATTGGAGGGACATCCATTTAAAATGAAAGCAAGAGGAATATCTTTAGCTGGAGAATGGCGAATCTGTGGAATTCGCTCGTTGTCACAGGCAGCAGTGGGTGCAGTCCTTACGTATATTTAAGGGAGAGGTTGACAGATTCTCGACTGTTCAGGGCATGAACGGATATGGAGAGAAGGATGGAGATGGGGGCCAGTGGCGAACAGTAAATGGATTAGCCATGATGAAATGGCGGAGCAAACGCGATGGGACAAATGGCCTAATTGTGCTCCTGTAACTTATAGATTAATGGTCTCAATCAGGGCAGATCAATTTTCAATTAGTGACAAAGCATCGCATCGACCCTTGTGGAAGTCGAGTCCGGAAACTGCAGGGGCCTTAGCCTTTCTCCAGGAGTATTTAAAATGTCTTTAGACACCTGTGAGATGCTGTAGATTAGCTTCCATTGTTCAAGAAAGGCTCTGACGATGAGCCGGGAAAGTAGAGGCGGATGAGCCTGACACCAGCGGTTAACTTATTGTCAGACATTCTAAGAGACTGGATATAGAAGTATTTCAAAGGTATCAAATGTTTCAAATGTGTAGTTAATGTAAGAGAAATGTATACAATATACAGCCTGAAATTCTTCTCTTCGCAATCATCCACGAAAACAGATTACCCCAAAGAATGAATGACAGTTAAATGCTAGCACCCCAAGTTCCCCCCAGTTCACCCCACCCACGCATAAGCAGTGGCAAAGCAACCATCTCCCCTCCACCCACCAGTAAACGAAAGCATCAGCGCCCTCCCCCCGAGCGTGAACGTGCAGCAAAGCGTCAATAGGGACACAGACTTGCAAAACCCCAAAGAGTGCACCTTCACCCGGTAATTCAACATACCAGTCTCTCTCTCTAATAAGGGAAAAATGGGTGTCCCCGTTTCACAACGACAGCGGGGACATAACTAACAGCTTATGTTAGTTGTCCAGAGCCACGAAATCCCGGAATACTGAAGGCGCGCTGGTGTTTTAGCCCTCGTCCTTGGTATATCGAATAACGGCCAGTCGTCAGACTCCGAGAACGGGTCCCATTCCCGCAAAGAACCAAAGTCAGTTTGTAATTCCAGGTCGGGGTCTTCAAAAGAAACATGAAAGGTAAAGATAGAGATATTAAAATATAACTAGAGCTCTTTCAGAAGTTGCAAACAAGTAGTCGCTGTTAGGCGCCATTGTCCTCCTCAGCTCCACATAACTTTGGATTTCAATGGGAATATGGTAAACTGGGTTTGCAGATGACACCTGGATATAGAGCATGAGTGGCAGTGAGGCAGATTATCAAAACTTGGAGGTGAGTTTAGCAGCTGGATAAATGGGCTGACGGTTTTGCAGCTGGAATGTAATGAGGACCGATGTGAGGTGTTGCGCTTTGCCGGGAACAACAGGGTCGGACTCAGACAGTGACTGGTCGGGGATTGTGGTCTGCGGAGAGCAGAGGGATCCGGGAATACAGTTCCATAGTTCCGGGCAGGGTCATGAAGAGAGCCTTTGCCACATTGGCTTTCATGAATCAATGTACTGAGCACACGAATTGCAAAGTTATGCTGAAGTTGTAAAGGACGTTACTGAGGACAATCCCGGAGTATTGTGTGCAGTTTGTATCATAGAAAACCTACAGTACAATACAAGTCCTTCGGCCCACATAGCTGTGCTGAACCTGTCCTTAGAACTGCCTAGGCTTACCCATAGCCCTCTATTTATCTAAGCTCCGTGTGTCTACCCAGGGTCACCTATCTACACGGAAAAATACATCAAGAACCTTGAACGATCAGAGCGAACATTTATAATGATGTTTCCAGGAGTTGAGGATCTGAGTTGGAGAGAAAGATTCAAAGGGTTTTGTCGCACCGGAGCTGAGGCTTTTCCCCCTCAGGTTGGGTGAGGCTTGAATAAGAGGTCATAAGTTCGGGGTGAAAGGAAAAGGGTTTAAGGATAAAATGTGAAGGAACTTCTTTACTGAGAGGACAGTGTGAGTGTGGAATGAGACGCCAGTGGAAGTGAAGAAACGAGGTTCCATTGAGACACGTGGACAGGTACATGGACGGGAGGGATGGTCCTGGTGCCGGCCGAAAGGGCCGTTGGGAAACAGACTATCACACTCTGGAGGAGACGCTGGGTATGTTGATGTGTGAGGAGTGTGATAACTCTACATCCAATCCCTAAGAATCTTCTCCAGAAACGTGTCTACCGCTAACGTGACTCTATATTTTCCAGGATTATCCATCCCCCTACTTAAATAACAGAATAAGTTCGATCAGCGCTTTTCTGAGATCTTACTCGTGGCTACAGAGAACACAAATATATTGGTCAAGTCACTTGTGATGTCATTTCCTGCCTCTCTCAATAATCTGCAGTATATCCTACCAGGCTCTTAGTAAATAATCCACCTTACTGCTCGATAAGAGACTAAACACTACCTCCTTTGTGGTCCAATACTGATACAAATTTAAAAGGCATTGTGATTAAGTATAGGATAGGAAAGGTTTAGTGAAAGTCTCCTGCAGCAGGGAAAATAAGCTTCCAGCACCTGTCCCCATGTGACTATTCAAGCTAACTCATGCCCAGAGGAAATGGCTCACACGCAGGCAGATGGGATAATTTTGATGGGCACCAGTGCAGCCTGAAAGGGCCACTCTCAATGCTGAAACTGCAGGGTTTCATCCGAAGCTTCGACAGTATTCCTCTCAGGAGATTGTGCCTGACCTGGTATGTTTTTTAAACTGTTGAATTCTAAGCGAAGTATATTTTGTGCAGGAGGTCTCCAGAGGAGATTCACCAGGAGTGTGGAGGATCGTAGTTCATAACTCCCAGAGTGCCTGCTGCCGGCTAGTGGCGCAATTTTCTCTGCATCGGCGGAGGCTGAGGGAGGTCTGGCAAACATCGCCGGGACAGACACTCGGAGGTGTGGACAGAGAGCCACGCCGGTCCCTGTAGATGCCGCGGCCGACGGCCACCGACAGCAGTATCGCTGAACTCCGCCATAGCGATAGAACAGACAAGGAGGGTCTGAGTTTGGGGCAGATTTCTACCAGTCCTATCGTAGTTCAGGCCCTTCACTGTCCCTGCTGTCAATGGCTGAGGAACCTGTCGGTCAAATGAGAAGATTAGATAATGTGAATTTCAGTCATGGAGAGAGGTGGGAATGAGAAAACAGCAACTATATTGCCTCAGGAAAATAGAGGCGGATCAGTTCAACAGGTTAAAGTACAGTTGGATGTGTCTTATGCAGAGACCTTGCAAAAAGTTAAACCTGACTCTGACTGCTAAACTTAATAAAGTATTCCCAGTCAGGGAATAGACTCTGTACTGGTGGATACAATGGAGTTTGTGATGTTTATAATGGATGTGATGAATTGCACTGATCAGACATCTCGTCCTACTGGCAAAAACATAAAATGATTGTGAAAGCTGCAGAAAGGTATCTCGGTGTAACCGGTGTTATGTTGGAAGCTGTAAATGAATATCTGATGGGTGGAGTATCTGCATCCTAGTCTGTCCCAGCCTGATTTTTCATCGTCAACACATTAAGAAGTCTATTTCTCATTTGTCAGAATCCCCCGATGGTTTGAGTATTCAGGAAAAGAGATTATTTTCAGTTAAGTTTTTTTCTGTGCAGGATTATATTGTCGTTTGGCGGGATTGGTCATTTGATAGAGAGGTAGTGCTGTCAGTTTTATAAGGAAGGAGGCAGGGTGTAGAGTTGTGAATGTGAATGAACCGTATGTGGGATTTGCTGTAGAAATATTTGATTCAGCAGGCAGTTGTATAAAACTGATTATGGTTTACAACGCTTGTGGAAAACATTCCACTGAGTTGTGAGAAATTATATTTTGTTCCCGCTCAAGAAGAGTTGTGTGCTGCTAAAATTTTAACGCAGTTCACTGAGGGTTTGTTTGCGGAATGATGGTAATGGTTTGATGAAAGATCAGTTTTTCAACTTGTGTGTCTGAAAGGGTACGAGATTTAATATTCACAGTAGTTCTAGACTGCTGCAGAATGTTGACGAAAATGTGTATTTTTACAATGAAAGGTTATGTCACGTTATTCAGCAAACTGAGATGGAAGTGATTCCCATTACAAACAGAATTAATAGGAGAAAGGCTGTATCACTGTGGACTGAGGAGTGTGCAGAGGCGATTAGGGAGTGGGACAAGGCGTTTAGGAAAGTGAAGAAGTATCATTCTCCCAGTAACCTTATTAAGTATAAAGGGGCAGAAGCGGTGGTGAGGAAAGTGGTGAAGATTGCGAAAGAGATTTTCTGGGGACATACTGTGACAATATTTCAGGGGATTGGTAGGTCAGACGTCACCAGGACAGGATGATACATGTTATTGTTTGGTCAGATAAATGGGGATGCAGGCATATTTCGGGGTTTGCCAGTGAATCTAGTGGTGCGGACGGGTTTGGCGGAGCATCCAGATATGTGGATCTGCTCAGCTTCAGGGGTATGTCAGCGAATGTGTGAGTGCACAAGGATTTCGTGGTGTCGGAGGCTTTGGGGTGGACACTGATTTGAAGGTTGGTTGAGGGTTTTCTGGTGAGCACAGATTTCTGGGTGCAGACTGATTTGCACAGAGTTGGGTGTGTTGGCGGATTTGGGGGTGAACATTAACTTGGGTGAGCCGGGGCATCTGGAGGGATGTTGAATCTCGAGGTTTTTCCGTTTATCCATACTTTAATAATAAATGCAATATCAAACGTTCACCTTTGTTCTTGCTCTGTTTTAAATGGAGAAGAACTTTTTGTGAACTGTTTGAAATGATTCTTTCTCTGGGATAATCTAATGTGCATGTGGGCGTGCCTCCTGATTTGGAGCTGCGACAGGTCTCAAAGTTATTTCATTTGTACATTCATTACTAATAAATGCAATTTGAATTATGCCCTCTGTTCTTGTCTCTTTTATTGTTCAGGCAGCCATTTTGTGAAGGGTTGGAACTGTGCAGTTTGCGGAGACAGATGAGAAGGGACTAAACCAAGGGGATAAAGTGAATTGGAGATGGACACGTGTACAGTCCGGCAGGGTCAGGCAGAGACAGTGGGTCTTCCCACACACAGACACACAAAGGTTCTTTTGCAGCCAGCTGGATTCGAACTCGGTAACTTTCGCTCCGAAGTCCGGCGCTGATCCCACGACAACACCAGCCAGAATAGTGTTCGTGATTCAATACAATTTCACAAGCTACAATGGCATAATTTACTTCAATATTTTGTGTCTGATAAATGGTTACTTTGAAGTGCATATTTACACTGGAAGCACATTTAATTGATAAGATAACTCGGACGGTTCAGTCACCTGCGTTGGGACAAATTAGCTCCCAATGGTCTTCATATTAATTGAATAGTTTAATCGCCATCCGTCACCGCGGGAATTTCACGTGTCTGATGTAATCGATTTGTAAATAATTTAAAATCTTTATTTTTAAATCTGTCCCTGTGAAGTGACTAAATTGTATTAAAAACCCGAGGCATGTGCTGCCTCAGCATTTCATTCCGAGAGATCGCGTGTAACACAGGGGGGCCAAATCACTGGACAGAGAAAATGTCTGCATTGTTGGAAATGTACAGGAGTGTGGAGAAAAAATTGTACGTGTACATTGCTGTTGTTGGAGTTCCCGGTGAGTGAGCAGAGGGATTCATGTTTGGAATTTCTGATTGTTACCGGTGTGAACCTATTCATGATCATTTTACAATCTTACAACTTGATGATCATTGTACAAATATCCGTCAGAGATATCGATCCTGTCAATTCCACTTTCCGATTTTTCATATTCACTGACAAAGGGAACTAAACCTCTGTCTCTCCTCTAACTCACGTGATCGACAAAACGCTGTTCTTGCCTTTAATGATACCTTGTCCAGATTTGTCCCAGTGCTGAGGACAGGTAGCTCTCCGAGAAGGTGGGACTGGGGAGGGGGGAGTTCATTGTCAGGTTCATTGTTTCTGAGTTATTGATCAAAGAGAACCCCTGGTGCTGTGATTCGCGTCTCCCTATGGAGTCTGTCACAATCGTATCCCACTGCCTTTTGGTCAATAATTTGGTCCGATCACCCGATCTAGTGTCCAGGGATCTGCTCACGAGTGTTATCGAATTGATCTGCGGTGTAGAAATAATCCGTTAACTGAGCCACTCAGTCTCTGTTTGCTAATACTGTTTCCAGTGTTTTCAATGTGTTTCTCCCCTCTGTATCTCATCTTGGAAACATCAGATGCTGATTTTCCAGTGTCCTGGTCATTCACGGTTAAGTCGGTGAAACCGGCCCCATCAGCGACTGGAATCGGGATCAACAGCGATCGTTGTTGTTCATTCAGCTCGTTTATATCACCGACGATTGCCCACACATTGCTTTATCTCCACACTGAAGAAAACAGTTCAGAGATAGTGTGACCCGTCTGAATCTAGATTAGCAGCCGTTCACAGATATCTTTAGCTGCAAATCGATCCGGTGTTAATTCCCGGAGAATGTGTCAGGTAATGCCCAGTGTCTGTTTCTCTCCCTCACCCTCTCCAGTGAATGTAGTGGCGATAGTGATCCTGTCCCGGGGAAAGTGCGGCCTCTCTACCTGCACCACTCGCTACCTGGTGGCCATGGCAGCGGCCGATCTACTGACCATTGTCACCGAGGTCATTCTGACTCGATTCAGAGCGTATTATTTCCGGTGGAGTTTTCTGGACATCACCCCTGTGTGCAGTGTTATCGATGTACTGAGGTTCACAGCCACACACTGTTCTGTCTGGTTCACCGTCGCTTTCACCTTTGACCGGTTTGTCGCCATTTGCTGTCAGAAACTGAAAACAAAATATTGCACCGGGAAAACTGCAGCTGTGGTTCTAACAACAACCGGCGCAGTGTCCTGTCTGAGAAACGTTCCCCGATATTTCACAAGGGAACCCAGGGTAATAATCGACAATCTACCGTGGTTCTGTGATCTCAGGGACAACATCTTCACTGACCCCGGGTGGATAGCATATGACTGGCTCGATACCGTTTTAGCTCCGTTCCTCCCTTTCGCTGGGATCCTGATGCTCAACGCTCTGACAGTCAGACACATTTTAGTGGCCAGTCGGGTCCGTAAGGTGCTGAAGGGTCAGAGCAAGGGGGAGAACCGCAGTGACCCGGAGATGGAGAGCAGGAGGTGGTCTGTGGTTTTGCTCTTCACCCTCTCCGGCAGCTTCATCCTCCTGTGGATGACAATGGTTGTAAATTTCATATATTATCAGGTCTTAGGGAAAGGATTCGATTTCGATGATTCTGTATTGATCTTTCAGTACGTCGGGTTTTTCCTGATGAATTTCAGCTGCTGCACGAACACATTTATTTACGGGTGACTCAGTCGAAATTTAGGGAGCAGGTGATCAGCGCATTAAAATATCCCGTCACTTCGATGCTTCAGTTGATTAATGGCGCCGCATCCTGAGTAGTCGCCAGAGGCGGCGGCAGAGTCTCCAGTCCGGGCTCCAGTTCCTCGGATTCACACGCCTCATCTCCCAACTGTTATTCCCGGGCGGATTGTCCCATCGACAGGCAGTTCAGGACGTTAAGATTGTGTTTGCTTCGGGAGGAGCAAAGTACCGTCCAAGAGAGTCAGAATCTCATTCTTCCTGCCAGATGCCAGACAAAGAACTACTCCGGAATGCCGCCCGCACATTCGTCTGCGGTTATGTCCATCTATTCCCATTCCGCTCACCAACTTCACTGTCAGACATTCCCACAAGACGGCGCAGGTCGAGTCAGATGCTCATTTACTAACCCAATGTGAATCACACCAGTCTCCGCCTTCTCGTTTAATGATTGGCAAAACTAAGACACTCCAACTTAATGGCGCATTCCCGTTATCAACTGGACTGGACTGTGGTGTGGAGAATTGGGAAATAAAATCCTTACTGCTTCTGTCTTCTAATGAAAGCTAAATTACCCCCAACAAATCCTATCGATTCTACATCATGAAACACAATACTGCGAATTTAATTAAATTCACATCCATGACTTAAGAAAGCGGTTAAAAGAAACCAATCAAGCCCTCCAAAGCCCTGCATGATTTCTTTCCTGATATGCTTCACCCTGAAATAGCATCTGTTGAATCGTTACATAATGAAAAAAACCTACACGATCCGGAAGCATGTTTTGCAGAATGAAAGAAGGAATAATTAAGCATAGTAAGTCATGGCGATATAATTCCTTCCCTTCTTGTTTCTCACATAAACCCAGAACTTTTATGTTCCCATTCTAGTTCATATCAATATAATTCCGTCCGTTCTTGTTTTACCCCTTTCTCCCCATACACCCAACACGTTTATGTATTCTGTAAAGGTGTACCCATTTTCCCATCAGTCTTTCCATAAGCTCCTAATTCTCAAGATACATAACTCTGAACTTCTGATTTGTTAAGTTAAGGGTCTTTATCCACAGTTGAACTTTTGTAACTCACAGTCAACCCATTCCTTCCCCTCAATACCTTGTGTTTAGGGACCTATAAGAAGAAAATATATAAACATGTACTTGAATATGAATTAATGCCTGGTGAGTTTCCAACAGTAAATCTGACCGAATGCTAGAATAACTTGTTTAAGAGTCATCAAAACATAAAAGTAATCTGAACAATTATAACGCTACGTGTGAAGAAATTTCTTCACCAACCTTAAGCTTCAAATGATGGCAACCAGTTGAGCTGTATATACTAATAAATGGTTGCAAATTAATTTCCCTATCATTGTCTATACTTCAGGCATAATAATGGGCTACTGCAACATTCCCAGTTAAATTATCTTTCGATCCATCTGTAAAAATGCTTAAAAACATGACATGATTAGTAATGATTGATGGTTAACATATCATAATAATTTTCCTTAATATACTGATGAGACAACAGATTCTCCGGCAGAACAGAATATTTACAATCTATTAAACTGTTCAACCTAAAATCGACTAATGTGATTGGGAAAAAAACAAAGTAGAGTTACTGAGAACGCGACACTGGGACATATTGCATAATCCAACAATCCCATACTCCAAGCGTGATAAGAGCCCAGATATCCAAAACTAAAAACTCTCTTCCTGAGTGTTCCTACCCGTCCTCTAACACATTTTCAACAGCATGATAATGTCTCTGCCCCCTGAAATTAATCGGCTATGTTAATATCAATTTCAGCTGCCGCAATTGTGAGGGTGATTATCCCATTTCACCCAGTAAAACCGAAACATGGGACGACTTTACTGCATAACAACACGATCTTAAAGTCTATGCTTGCATCTCATCCAAGCATTTTAAAGCTGAAGATGAAGCTGATCCATAAGCCACACAGACAGAATCTAGAACAGATTTAATTAAACAATTCTAAAAGATTTTCGTCTAGCACCCAAGAATATCCACATGGACAGCTGAGAATATTAAATGTTCCTTTTCATTTCCCAGTTATTATACCGATGTAGCGCTTCCATGCCAGCTTATTATACACCCATATGCCTGAAAATCTTTATACTGACACGTCCTGAAGAGTTTGATCGTATAAATGCAAATCATCTGCAGATCAATTAAGCTTATTTGTAAAACACATAACTTATGTTTAGCCACTGAAAGCTTACATCGTCATCTATTTCCCTTTTGTTCAAACATATTAATAGATAATTGCAACTCCATACACTAAAATTCAAATTTCTACCTCTAATCCAGAAAGCTCCTTCATCTGTACATAGTAATTTACCGACGCTATCTCGGGAAATATCATTAATCATATTATTAAATAATAAAGGGTTACAAATACTGTCTTGTTTGCTCCCATTCGCTATCTCATACAGACCAGGATATATCTTTCTCACCCTTACTTGCAGGGACATTCCAAACGACAAAAAAAAAACCAGAAAAAATGCTGCAAGCTCCCCTCTCCTAATTTCCAAAAGTCCTTCCTTCCATAAATATTACATGCCTTTTCAATGTCAAAAGTTCTGTCATTGCAACAACTTATTTTAACTGTGCTTTCCTAATATCGTATTCCAAATACAAAACTGAATCCAATTTCATTCTCCCCTTCGAAAATATACTCTGATAAAACGATAACTTGCTTCCCTCTTCAAAAATATAATTCAAATATTCCAGTACTATACGTCCATAAGTTTACATAAATGAGAGGTTAACCATATTGGTCCATAACTGGAAGGATCAGACAGGGAACTCCGGGTTTAGAATAGGCAATACTACTGTCATTTTCCACAAGTTGTACAAATTAACCACTTTAATACCCCACCTGTTGAATGATATATTTCTACTACATATGCCACATACGTTTAACTCACATTTACAACTCTATACCTTGCCCTTTCCCTTATGAAACTGGTAACACCAGTTACACCAAGATGTCTTTCTGCAGCTGTCATAATAATTTTAATTTCCTCAGTAGGACGAGGTATTTGCTCAGTACAATTCACCACATCCGTTATAAACATCACAAGCTCCATTTCATCCAGCAATAAAGTATCTTTATTGAGAGAACTGTGAAGACGACACATATTCACTGACTTCACTGCCTGTTCTCTGTTTGGGAAAAGTTATCAAGTTTACCAGTGACAGACATGTTAAACTTTTTGAAGGCCTCTGGATAAGACACGTAGAACTTCACTTTAATCGGTTGAACTGAAACTGCCTCTGTTTTCATAAAGCAACATAGATACCATTTTCACATTTCCACCTCTCTCCATTACTGACTTTCACATCAACTAATCTTCTCAATTAACCGATAGGCACCTCAGCGAGTGACAGCAGGGGACAGCGGTCCGTCTGAGCTACGATAGGCCGGGTGGAAATCTGCCCCATGCTCAGCCCCTCTTCTTCTGCTCCTTCGACGTTGCGGAGTACACTCAACTGTACTTTAGCGCGTTGAACTGTAACTGCCTCTATTTTCTCAAGCAACATAGATACTATTTTCACATTTCCACCTCTCTCGTGAGTGACGTTCAGATGAGCTACTTGAACGACAGGTAGCTCAGCCAGTAAGAGCAGGGGACAGCGGTGGGTCTGAACTACGATAGGCCGCGTGGAAATCTGTGCCATCCTCAGCCCCTCCTCTTCCACTCCATCACCCTGGCGAAGTGCAGCCAGTTGCTGATATCAGCGGTATTAAGAAAAGATACAAAATTACACTGACTCATCAGTTGGGGTTCTAACTTTTACCTTAAGTACATGCGCTCTGCAATTAGACATTTCCCTCTGGGGGGACGAAGATACATGTTGTCCACTCTGTCTGCGCCTCTCATATTCCAATAAACTTCTGCCAGACACCCCTCAGGATCTACCGCTCCAGAACGAATATCCCTAATTTTCCAAACTCTCCTTATCTAGCCAGAATCCTGGCAAACCTCTATACCCACGGTCCAAAACCTCCATATTTTCCTATAATAGAATAGCAGCGCTTCAGATTCAGTAAAACTGCAAAATACAGTATCTGGCTGACACTGGACCACAGTGCCTCGACTACTAAAGACAGGCAGTCCCGACACCGCCTTTACCACCCACCCTGAGTAGCCACTTTCAGGGAGTTATACACTGGGATCCGCCACAGTCCCGCTTGATGTCCTGCGGAGTCCTCCAGCACAAACTATCCTTTGTATAAAATGCTAACGGGAGCTGAATGCAGTATTTCAGGAAACATACCAGGTCAGACACCATCTAATGAGCCCATGTTTCGGATGATACCCTTCACTTTCAATATTGCCACCGGCACTTTGCAGGCCGAACTTGGTGCCCACCAAGACAGACCAGGAATCACCATTGCGAACTTCTGTCTGTATTTTTCAAACTTCCTGATATTTTTCCTGCGTTCCCAGATTCCTCTGCTCTCTGCAGACCACAATCTCCTACCATTCACCCTACACTGGTTGTTCCTGGCAAAGTGCAACACCTCACACTGGTCCACATGTCATTGCAGCTGCAAAATCTTCAGCCGATTTACCCAGCTGCTACAGACATCTTCAACTTTCGATAATCTACATCGCTGTCCACTCGCGCTCTGAATCCAGGTGTCATTTTTAAATCCAGTTTACCATATTACCACTGAAATCCAAATTCTTAAAGTGGCAGTAAGAGATTGGGCAACCCTGGACAAAATTTCTGTTACTGTGAATAGCTCAGTGAATAGAAGATGAACTGGTCTCCGAAAGTCATACGGTTAAATACGAAACATTCTTTTCAACATTTTAAGCAAGATTAGTGTATAATTTTTGTTTTGTACAGTTTTAGAGTGAAGAAAAGGAAAGGAGAACCAGGCAGAAGTGTGGGCATCCCAAAAGAATTAAGCTCTCAGATAACTTTTACCAAGGTGTCAGACCTTAATTAGCTGTTACGATATGGCAACAATGAATATAGAATTGAGACAGGCCTTTTTAAAATCATCAAATAAATCTTTTATTAAACACTGCTCAAAAAAACATAAAAGTAAACAAACGACTTACTTAACCGGAAGTGGACTGCTGTACGGCAGCGCGAACAGTTCTTATAACGAGAAACGGGAACTCAGTTCTTTAAAGTAGTAAATGCAAAAGACCAATTGATTTACACAGTAAATTAGGAGAGACTTTCCTTGAAGTACTAAATTATCCTACGACGTGACGTTACTGCCGATCCCAATGAAAAAATGCTTTGCCCGAAGGATTTACGATGAAGGAAATAAAACGTCTTAAAGGCGCTGACCTTTCCTTGGAGAAACCCTGCTCCAGTCCTTTCTGCTCTTCAGCAGGGACTACCTTGGATTGCAGGTTACTGATTCCTTCCGAATGAAGATTAAATAAGGTCGAACCTGTTGTATCGCCGACAACAACAAATTTTCTTCATCCTTCAGCTTCCCAAATTTAGATAATTCTTCACTCTCCGGCTGGAGTTTAACCAGCAGTGATATTCAGAACTGCCGGCATAACTTTTCTTACAGTAGAAATGAAAACTCCACTTTCAAAACGAAACTGAGGCATAAAATCAAATGCGCAGCAGAACGAAGTCACTGACGAAGTCACCCTCTCCAAAATGTCAGCATTCTTCCAAAAGTAGGATGACCAGAACTGTATGAAATACTCCAGATGTAGCCGAGCCAGAGTTTTAAAAAGTTGCAGATTAATCTCCTGACTTTTCACCTCAATGCCCTTCTCCGAGCCTCTGTCAGGATCAAGCGTCAAGCTGACGGTCATCGCTCCAAGGCCCCACATTACCGACAGGGACAGCGTGTGTGGTTTTCAACTTCAGACCTACCCCGCAAGGTGGATTCCCAACAATTCCCGCTTCATCGGCCTCTTTGCCATTGCTCAAGTCATCAGCCATGCTGCAGTCCGTCTCAAACTCCCCTCCATTCTCCGCCGCATTCATCTCACCTTCCATGTCTCCCGCATAAAACGTATTATAGGCCACCACTGTGTCTTGACCCATATCCCCCCTCCCTGCAGGCTCATCGATGGGTCAGAGGTGTTCACGGTGCGTCGGCTGCTGGACGTTCGTCACCAGGGGCGTGGCCTCCAGTACCTTGTGGACTAGGAGGGCCTCGGACCTGAGGAGAGGTACTGGGTCCCCGCCCGTTACATCCTGGAGGCCTGCCTCATGAGGGACTTTCATCGCTAGCACCCAGCTCTACCTGCCGTGGACTTTTTCTCTGTCCAGTGCTACAGACGATGAGATGTTGAGATTACACATGCCTGAGGTTTTTAATATCATTTAGCGACTCAACAGAGACAGATTTCAACAGATTTAAAAGTAAAGATTTTTAATTTACACAGCAGGTGAAATCCTCGCTGTGACAGATTCAGAATAAACTGATGAATTTATATTTAGACAATTTGTGGGAGTTAGTTTGTCCCAAAAATGGTGACTGAACCTTCCGAGGTGTCATGTCAGTTCACGGTGCTTCCACTATACATATGCACCATTTGTCAGACACAGAGTATGGAAGTAAATTATGGCATAGTAGCTTGTGAAACTGTATTGAATCACCGACTCTTACCAAGTGCATAAACTCTTGATGAAGGTTATGTTTAGGGGACTCTCCTGGGGGGTTTCCAAAATAATGTCTCTCTGAGTTGATGAATAAACATTTTCCTATCCATGAAACGCTCAACGACTTCAGAGACTCAGTCATACTCAGAACATTTGGGGGCTCGTCCAGGACCCGCCCTAACACTGACATATCGCCATCAAACTCACCAGTCTAGTGTGGGGGAGCATGTTTTAATCATAGCACCCTGCTTGTGTCAAAAAAACACGGCAGAGAGCCGAAGGGGCGGTAAGAAAGTCTGTCCACACTCTTGTACTTATTCAACATTGGAAATAGTGTCTCTGTCCAGTGATTTGTCCCCGTCTACAACAGGCGATCTCTCCGAATGAAATGTTGAGGTAGCACATGCCTGGCGGGGACAGATTTCAATGATTTAAAAATAATTTAAAAAATTATTTACAAACCAATTGCGTCAAGCAGGTGCAATCCCTGGACCACTTTTGGGAGATATTTGTCCCAACAAAGGGGACAGAACGTTTCGAGTTGCCTTATCCATTAAAAGTGCTTCCACTGCATATATGTACTTCAAATGAACTGTTTTTCAGACACAGAATATTGATATAATTTGTGTCATTCTACCTTGAAATTGAACTGATTCATCGACCGTTACCATTCTCGTCAGGAGTATAAACTCTGGATGAAAGTTACGTTTCGGGAACTCTACCGAGGGGGTTTCCAAAACAAAACGTCTGTTTGTGGTGATGATAAAACACTTCCCTATCCATGAAACCCTCCAACGACATCAATGACTCAGTCAGTCAGAATATTTCAGGGTTCGGCCAGGACCCATCCCTAACCCTAACACATGGCCATCTAATTCAACAGTCCAGTGGGGGGTGTATGTTTTAATCATGGCATCCTGTGTGTGTCAAAATACATGGCTGAGAGCCGGAGTGGCGGATAAGAAGGTGAGTGTGTGTGTGTGTGTGTGTGTGTGTGTGTGTGTGTGTGTGTGTGCTGCATGTTCAAGAACCAACAAGTAATCAAGAAAAGAGCTCAAAATTCAAATTTCATTTATTATTATTTTATGCACGAATGAAACTGCCTTGAGACTCGTCACCTGTCCAGATCAGCAGACACCCCACATGCACAGAGCAAGAATGATTTCAAATAGTTCACAAATCGGCTGTCTACATTTAACAAAAGCAAGAACAGAAGTCAAAGTTGATATTGCATTTATTATTGAAGTCTGCATAAACGGAGCAACTTTGAGAACCTGGCTCAACAGAGACAGATTTCAACAGATTTAAAAGTAAAGATTTTTAATTAACACAGCAGGTGCAATCCTCGCTGTAACAGATTTAGAATAACCATATAACCATATAACAATCACAGCACGGAAACAGGCCTTTCCGGCCCTCCAGGTCCGGGCCGAACGCTCAATCTCACCTCGTCCCACCTACCCCCACTCACACCATAACCTTCCAGTCCTTTCCTGTCCATATATCTATCCAATTTTACCTTAAATGACACAACTGAACTGGCCTCTACTACTTCTACAGGAAGCTCATTCCACACAGCTATCACTCTCTGAGTAAAGAAATACCCCCTCGTGTTTCCCTTAAACTTTTGCCCTCTAACTCTCAAATCATGTTCCCTCGTTTGAATATCCCCTACTCTCAATGGAAACAGCCTATTCACATCCACTCTATCTATCACTCTCAAAATTTTAAATACCTCGATCAAATCCCCCCTCAAACCTCTACGCTCCAATGAATAGAGACCTAACTTGTTCAACCTTTCTCTGTAACTTAAGTGCTGAAACCCAGGTAACATCCTAGTAAATCGTCTCTGCACTCTCTCTAATTTATTGATATCTTTCGTATACTTCGGTGACCAGAACTGTACACAATATTCCAAATTTGGCCTTACCAATGCCTTGTACAATTTTAACATTACATCCCAACTTCTGTACTCAATGCTCTGATTTATAAAGTCCAGCGTTCCAAAATCCTTCTTCACTACCCTATCTACATGAGACTCCACCTTCAGGGAACTATGCACTGTTATTCCTAGATCTCTCTGTTCCACTGCATTCCTCAATGCCCTACCATTTACCCTGTATGTTCTATTTGGATTATTCCTGCCAAAATGTAGAACGTCACATTTCTCAGCATTAAACTCCATCTGCCAACGTTCAGCCCATTCTTCTAACCGGCATAAATCTCCCTGCAAGCTTTGAAAACCCACATCATTATCCACAACACCACCTACCTTAGTATCATCGGCGTACTTACTAATCCAATTTACCACGCCATCATCCAGATCATTTATGTATATTACAAACAGCATTGGGTCCGAAACAGATCCCTGAGGCACCCCGCTAGTCACCGGCCTCCATCCCGATAAACAATTATAAACCACTACTCTCTGGCGTCTCCCATCTAACCACTGTTGAATTAAAATAAACTGATGAATTCATATTTAGACCATTTGTGGGAGTTAGTTTGTCCCAAAAATGGTGACCGAACCTTCCGAGGTGTCTTCTCAGCTAAAGGTGCTTCCACTGTACATATGCACCATTTCTCAGACACAGAATATTTAAGTAAATTATGTCATAGTAGCTTGTGAAACTGTATTGAATCACCAACTCTTACCAAGAGCATAAACTCGTGATGAAGGTTATGTTTAGGGGACTCTACTGAGGGGGTTTCCAAAATAATGTCTGTCTGTGGTGATGAATAAACACTTTCCTATCAATGAAACGCTCAACGACTTCAGCGACTCAGTCATACTCTGGGGGCTCGTCCAGGACGCACACCTAAAACTGACATAACGCGATCAAACTCACTAGTCCAGTGTGGGGGAACGTTTTAATCATAGCAACCTGTATGTGTCAAAGAACACGGCTGAAAGTCGGAAAGGCGGTAAGAATGTGTGTGTGTGTGTGTGTGTGTGTGTGTGTGTGTGTGTGTGTGTGTGTGTGTGTGTGTGTGTGTGTGTGTGTGTGTGGTGTGTGTGTGTGTGTGTGTGCGTGCGTGTGCGTGTGTGTGTGTGTGTGGTGTGTGTGTGTGTGTGTGTGTGTGTGTGTGTGTGTGTGTGTGTGTGTGTGTGTGTGTGTGTGTGTGTGTGTGTGTGTGTGTTTAGACCCATCGTCTCTGCCTGACTTTGGATGACTATACACTTGTCTGTGTCTAATTCAGTTTATCCCCCTTAGTTCATGCCCCTAATTTAATGACCCAAGTCATTTGAGACAGTAAGGAGGTATGGGATGCAAGGGTGCGTTGCTTTGTGGATCCAGAGTAGGCAAAGAGTGGTTGGAGACGGGTCATATTCTGCATGGACGCCGGTGACCAGTGCTGTGCCTCAGGAATCTGTTATAAGACCATAAGACCAAAAGATTTAGGAGCAGATTTAGGCCGTTCTGCCCAATAATCAAGAGGGCAGAATCCAAATATCATTTATTATTATTTTATGTACAAATGAAATAACCTTGAGACTCGTCACCTGTCCAGATCAGCAGACACCCCCACATGCACAGTGCAAGAATAATTTCAAATAGTTCACAAATCGGCTGACTGCATTTAACAAAAGCGAGAACAGAAGTCAAAGTTCATATTGCATTTATTATTGAAGTCTGTATAAACGGAACAACTTTGAGATTCGATACTCCTCGAAATCCAACGGTTCCCACAAGTCAGTGTGTTTCCCGAATCCGCCAACACTCCCAACTCTGTGCAAATCAGTGTGAGCCCACAAATCTGTGCTCAATGGTAAACACGCATTCAACTCTTAAATCAGTGTGCATCCCTAAAGCAACGGACACCTCAAAATCCCTGTGCATCCACCCATTCGCTTCCGTACCCCTAAATCTTAGCACATCCGTAAAGCAAGATCAGCCGCCGAATCGCTCCTGCCTCCCCAGGTCTCCAATGTGTCCCGTTCCCAGTTCTTTCAATATTCGATAGGTTTCAAACTGATTTCTCCCCCATTTTCCGCCCAGAACCTCAAAGGTTCACTCTTTCATTCCCTGTTCAACCTCCTCAGAGTTAAGCCCACGATATTGCTGTATCCCCTACAAACAATGCAATGCTATATAGTTCCCCGAACCAGTGTACACACATCCCTCTGTTGTACTCGCCAAGTGTTCTCAGTAGCCAAGCCGTCACGACAAAGCGCCAGCGTTGTCTGCTAGCTACCCTCTGACACAAAGACACACACGGGAACTCATATAAACACGCATAGATGCAGACACACAAAGATACATTAATAATGAACACATTATGAACTTTGAACTTTTAAAGATGGAGGCAGCTATTTCGCGATCTGTTTGAAATGTGTTTTGCTCTCGGAAAATCTAATATGTCTGTGACGATGTCAGCGGGTTTGAGGGGAACACTTGGGAATGAGGCTGTACATTGATTTGCTGATGAACGGACATTTCAGGGTATGTTGGCGAATACGGGTATGCACACTGATTTCGGAGAGTCAGTTAATTTCGGGGTGCACGCTGATTTCAGGGTTGAATGATGTCGGGTGTCGGTTGGGGGCGTTGGCGGATTCGGGGATGTGAGCACTGACTTGGGGGACCCGGTGGATTTGGAGGTGCGTCAGAACTCAGTGTTGTTCCGTTTTTAATGCAATAATAATTAATTCAATATGAACTTTGACCTCTGTTCTTTTTTTTCATGGAGATAGCTATTTTGTGAACTGTTTGAAATGATTCTTGATCTGGGATAATCTGATGTGCATGTGGGGGTGTCTGCTGAAATGGAGCTGTGACTAGTCTCAAGGTGGTTTTATTTCTACATGCATTAATAATAAATGCATTTTGAAATCGGCGCTCTGTTCTTGCTTTGTTACATTTCAGCAGCCATTTTGTGAAGCGTTTGAAATGAGAGTTCGAGAACATCTGCATTGCGGAGACAGATGGGAAGGGGCTGAACCAAGGGGGATAAACTGAATTGGAGGTGTACAGGCACGTGTATAGTCAGGCAGGGTCAAGCAGAGACACGGACACAGAAACAGACTGACGCACACTAACACTCATAGACAGACAGACAGACAGACAGACAGACAGACAGACACACACACACACACACACACACACACACACACACACACACACACTTTCGTACCGTGTTCTGTGACACCTACGGAGTGACATGATTAAAACATACCCCTTTCCCCCCCCCCCCCACTAGACTGCTCAATTTCATGGCATGTGTTCGGGTTGGGGATTGGTCCTGGATGAGCCCCCAAATGATCTGCGTGTAACTAAGTCACTGAAGCAATTGGAGGATTTAGTGGGTATGAAATTGTGTTTATTCATCAACACAAACATACATTTTCTTCGAGGCCTCTCAGTAGAGTCCTACAAACACAAACTAAATCAAGAGTTTATACTCTTGAGGAGAATGGTAACAGTAGGTGATTCTGAACAATTTCACAGGCACAGTGACATAATTAACTTCAATATTCTGTGTCCAACAACTGGTTCCTTTGAAGTACATATTTACAGTGGAAGCACATTTAATTGAAAAGACACCTCGGACGGTTCAGTCACCTTTGTTGTCGCAAACTAACTCCCACAAATGGTCTAAATATTATTCAATGATTTAATCACAATCTGTCATCACAGGGATTGTACTTGTCTGACGTAATTGGTTTGTAAATAATTTAAAAACCTTTATTTTTAAATCTGTTGAAATCTGTCCCTGTGGAATTGCTAAATGGCTTTAAAAAACCCAGGCATGTGCTGCCTTAACATTTCATTCCGAGAGATCGCCTGTCGCACAAAGAGACAAATCACTGGCCAGAGAAAATGTCTGCAATGTTGGATAGGTACATCAGTCTGGAGAAAATATTGTACATGTTCATTGCCGTCATTGGAGTTCCTGGTGAGTGAGCAGAGCATTTCAAGTTCGTTATTTCTGTGTGTTAACCGGTGTGAACCTGTTTAAGATTATGTTACAAGCTTACAACCTGCTCATCACTGCACAAATATCCATCAGAGTTATCGATCCTGTCAATTTCACATTCTAAATTTTCATATTTAATAACAAGTGGAACTAAGTCTATGTTTCACCTCTAACTCACGGAATCAAATAGAACGCTGTTCTTGCCTTGAATGACACCGTGTCCAGAGATGTCCCAGTGCTGGGGTCAGGGATCTCTCCGGGAAGTTGTGACTGGGAGATGTTTGCATTCTGAAGTACATTTTTCCTGAGTTATTGATCAGAGGGAAACCCTAGTCCTGTGCTTCACGTCTCCATGTGGAGTCTGTCCCTGTCGGATCGCACTGTCTGCTGGTCAATTATCGGGTCTGATCACCTGAACCAGTGTTCACGGATCTGTTGCCGTGTGTTATCGAATTAAACTGCGCTGCAGAATTAATCCATTAACGGAGCAACTTAGCCACAGGTCACTAAGTGGTTCCTTCTTTCACTCTGAAAACCGTCATAAATCGGGGCAGCGCTTCGACCTGAAGTAGGGTCTCGACCTGAAACGAAAGATTATTCAATTCCATGGATGCTGTCTGACCAGCTGAGTTCCTCCAGTTTTGTGTGTGTTGCTCCTCTCTGTATCCCTTCTCGGCCTCATCAGATGCTGATTTTCCAGAGTCCTGGTCAGTCACAGTTAATTCAGTGAAACCGGCCCCATCAGCGACTGGAAATGGGGATCGGCACCGATCGGTGTTGTTAATGCAGATCGTTTTTATCGCCAACGATTCCCCACCCATCGTCTTATCTCCACACTGAAGAAGACAGGTCAGAGGCAGTGCGACCCAGCGCTGGTGTTAGATCAGCAGCCGTTTATAGATTCTAGCACTGTCTAAATCCAGATCAGCTGTTAGTTCACGCACAATGTTTTCAGTAATGCCCAGTGTCTGTTTCCACTCTCCAGTGAATATAGTGGCGATTGTGATCCTGTCCCAGGGAAAGTGCGGCCTCTCTACCTGCACCACTCGCTACCTGGTGGCCATGGCAGCGGCCGATCTACTGACCGTTGTCACCGGCGTCATTTTGACTCGAATCAGAGTGTACCACTTCCCGTGGAGTTTTCTGAGCATCACCCCTGTGTGCAGTGTTATCGATGTACTGAGGTTCACAGCCACAGACTGTTCTGTCTGGTTCACCATCACTTTCACCTTTGACCGGTTTGTCGCCATTTGCTGCCGGAAGCTGATAACAAAATATTGCATCGGGAAAACTGCGGCTGTGGTTCTGACAACAACCGGCGTACCAGCGTGTCTGAGAAACGTTCCCCGATACTTTGTACGGGAACCCCGTGTGATCATCGACGATGTGCCGTGGCTGTGTATTACCAAGGACAATTATTTCACTGACCCCGGATGGGTAGGTTATGACTGGCTGGATACGGTTTTAACTCCGTTCCTCCCTTTCACGGGGATCCTGCTGCTCAACGCTCTGACAGTCAGGCACATTTTAGTGGCCAGTCGGGTCCGTAAGGGGCTGAAGGGTCAGAGCAAGGGGGAGAACCGCAGTGACCCTGAGATGGAGAGCAGGCGGAGGTCTGTGATTTTACTCTTCACTCTCTCCGGCAGCTTCATCCTCCTGTGTATGACAATGGTTGTAAATTTCATATATTATCAGGTCACGGGAACAGGATTCGATTTAAAAGATTCCGAATGGATCTTTCACTACGTCGGGATTTTCCTGATGGATTTCAGCTGCTGCACGAACACATTTATTTACGCGGTGACTCAGTCGAAATTCAGGGAGCAGGTGATCAGCGCGGTGAAATATCCCGTCACTTCGATGCTTCAGTTGATTTATGGCGCTGCATCCTGAGTAGTCGCCAGAGGCGCACATTCGTCTGCGGATCTGTCCATCTATTCCCATTCACTGTCAGACATTCCCACAAGACGGCGGGGATCGACTCAGATGCTAGTTTACTAACCCAATGTGTATCACACCAGTCTCCGCTATCTCGTTTAATGAGTGGCTAAATTAAGAAATTAAGTCAGGCTTTGAATAAACGGCGGCTGACACTGCAACTTAAAGGCGCATTCCCGCTGTCAACTGGACTGGAGTGTGATGTAGACAATTGGGAAATAAAATCCTCACTGTTTCTGTCTTCTAGTGAAAGCTAAATTACCCCAACAAATCCTATCAATTATACGCAATGAAGCACAATACTGGGAATTTAGTTAAATTCACTCCCATGACTTAAGAAAGCGGTTAAGTGGAATCAATCAAGGCCCCCAAAAATTAAAATCAAGCCTGTATGATATGCTTCACGCTAAAATGGCCTGTGTTCAATTGTTTCATAATTAAAAAAAACTTACGCGATCCGGAAGCATGTTTTGCAACATGACAAAAGGAATAATTAAGCATAGTAAGTCATGGCGATATAATTCCTTCGCTTCTTGCTTCTCCCATCAACCCTGCACTTGTATGTTCCCATTCCAGTTCATGCCACTATAGTTCCATCCCTTCTTGTTTTACCACTTTTTGTCCATACACCCAACACGTTTATATATTCTCTGAAGGTGTATCCATTTTCCTATCAGTCTTTCCATAAGCTCCTAATTTTCAACATACAAAATTCTGAACTTCTGATTTGTTAAGTGAAGGATCTTTATCCACAGTTGAACTTTTGCAACTTACAGTCAACCCACTCATTCCTGTCAATACCTCTGTGTGCAGGGACCTGGAAGAAGAAAATGTATAAACAAGTACTTGAATATGAATTAATGCCTGGTGAGTTTCCAACAGTAAATTTGACCGACTGCTAAAATAACGTGTTTAAGAGTCATCAAAACCGGAATGTAATCTGAACAAATATAACGTTGCGTGGGAAGAAATTTCTTCACCCACCTTAAGCCTAAAATGATGGCAACCAATTGTGCTGTATATACTGCCAAATGGTTGCAAAGTTATTTCTCCATCATTGTCTATACTTCAGGGACAAAAATGGGCTACTCCGGCATTCCCAGTTAAATTTTCTTTCGTTCCATCTGCAAAAATGCTTAAAACCTTGACACGATTAGTAACGATTGGCGGTTAACATATCATAATAATTTTCCTTAATATACTGATGAGACAACAGATTCTCCGGCAGAAAATAATATTTACATGCTATTAAACTGTTCAAGCTAAAATCGACTAATGTGATTGGGGAAAAGAAAGCAAAGTAGAGTTACTGAGAACGCGACACTGGGACATATTGCATAATCCAACAAGCCCATACTCCAAGCGTGATAAGAGCCCAGATATCCAGAACTAAACACACTCTTCCTGAGTGTTCCCAACAGTCCTCTAACACACTTTCAGCAGCATGATAATGTCTCTGCCCCCTGAAATTAATCGGGTATGTTAATATCAAGTTCACCTGCCGCAATTGTGGGGGTAATAATCCCATTTCAACCAGTAAAACCGAAACATGGGACGACTTTACTGAATAACAACGCAATCTTAAAGTCTATGCTTGCATCACATCCAAGCATTTTAAAGCTGAAGATGAAGCTGATCCATAAGCCACACAGACAGTATCGAGAACAGATTTAATTAAACAATTCTAAATGATTTTCATCTAGCACCCAATAATATCCACATGGACAGCTGAGAATATTTAATGTTCCTTTTTATTTATCAGTTATTATAACGATGTAGCTCTTCCATGCCAGCTTATTATCCACCCATATGCCTGAAAATCTTTGTACTGGCACGTCTTGAAGAGTTTGATCGTATAAATGCAAATCATCTGCAGATCAATTAAGCTTATTTGTAAAACACATAACTTATGTTTAGCTACTGAAAGCTAACATCGTCATCTATTTCCCTTTTGTTCAAACAGATTAATAGATAATTGCAACTCCATACACTAAAATTCAAATTTCTGCCTCTAATCCAGAAAGCTCCTTCATCTGTACATAGTAATTTACCGACGCTATCTCGGGAAATATCATTAATCACATTATTAAATAATAAAGGGTTACAAATACAGTCTTGTGCGGTCCCAGTCGCTATCTCATACACACCAGGATATATCTTTCTCACCCTTACTTGCAGGGACCTTCCAAATCACAAACAAAATATCAGAAAAAATGCTGCAATCTCCCCTCTCCTAATTTCCAAAAGTCCTTCCTTCCATAAATATTACAAGCCTTTTCAATATCAAAAGTTCTGTCACTGCAACAATTTATTTTAACTGTGCTTTCGTAATATCGTATTCCAGAAAATAAAACTGAATCCAATGTTATTCTCCCCTTCCAAAATATACTCTGATAAAACGATAACTTGCTTCCCTCTTCAAAAATATAATTCAAACATTCCAGTACTATACGTCCATAAGTTTACATAAATGAGAGTTTAACCATATTGGTTCATAACTGGAAGGATCGGACTGGGAGCTCCGGGTTTAGAATAGGCAATACTACTGTCATTTTCCACAAGTAGTACAAATTAACCACTTTAATACCCCACCTGTTGAATGATGTATTTCTACTACAAATGCCACAGACGCTTAACTCAAATTCACAACTCTAAACCTTGCCCTTTTCCTTATGAAACTGGTAACACCAGTTACACCAAGATGTCTTTCTGCAGCTCTCACAATAATTTTAATTTCCTCAGTAGGACGAGGTATTTGATCAGTACAATTCACCACATCCGTTATAAACATCACAAGCTTCATTTCGTCCAGCAATAAAGTATCTTTATTGAGAGAACTGTGAAGACGACACATATTCTTTGACTTCGCTGTCTGTTCTCTGTTTGGGAAAAATTATCAAGTTTACCAATGACAGACGTGTGAAAATTTTTGAAGGCCTCTGGATAAGACACGTACAACTGTACTTTAATCGGTTGAACTGAAACTGCCTCTGTTTTCATAAAGAAACATAGATACCATTTTCACATTTTCACCTCTCTCCATGACTGACATTCACATCAACTAATCTTCTCAATTAACCGATAGGCATCTCAGCCAGTGACAGCAAGGGACAGAGGTCGGTCTGAGCTACGATAGGCCGGGTGCAAATCTGCCCCATGCTTAGCCCCTCTTCTTCTGCTCCATCGCCGTTGCGGAGTTCAGTGAGTAGCTGCTGTCGGAGTCTCCGTCTTCGGCTTCACAAAGACGGGCGTGGTTCCCCTTCGACGCCTCGGTGGGTCCGTTCCGGCGATGTTTGTGGTGGCGGAGCAAAAATGTTTTGCCAGTTGTTTCTTTGTTGCACAACATCAGTGTAGAGAAAAGATTAAAAATACACTAAATTTCAAAATACATAAATAGTGCAAGAATGGATTCATCAGTTCGTGTTCCTTGTTTCAACTTAAATATATGCCCTCGGGAATTAGATATTTCCTCCTTGGGCAACATACAGGTTGTCCACTCTGTCTGTGCCTCTCACATTCCGATAAACGTCTGCTGGACCTCCCTCAGCGTCCACCGCTCCAGAGAAAATCAGCCTAAACTGTCCAATCTCTCCTTATCCAGGCTGCAACCCGGTAAACCTTTTCTACTCCCCGCCTACAACCTTCACATTCTTCCGATGATAGAATTGCAACAACTCAGATGCAATGTAACTAGAGATTTATGAACCTGTAACATACCTACCTGACACCGAAACTCAGTGCCTCGACTACTGAAGACAAGCAGGCCGGACATCGCCTTTACCATCCCATCACCCTGCGCAGCCGCTTTCAGGGGGTTACGCACTGGGATCCTTCGTATTCCGTACTTAACTGCAATCTATTTTAACTTTGTATAATTACATAGGATGTAGTGATTGATCTATTAATGGGAAATAAGGTGGACAATTTACTCAGAACCTGTGGGGATATACTGCAGATTATTGAGAGAGGTAGGGGACTGGACCAGTATATTTGTTTTCTCTTCAGCCAAAAGTACGAACCCAGAAAAGTGACTATAAATGTTTTTAAGTAGGGGGTGGATCATCCTGGAAAATATAAACTCACGCAGCTGTTGGAAGGTTTTTGGAAACGATTCTTAGGGATAGGATATAGAGTTACGGAACACCACATGGATAAACAGATCCACCGGCTCTTCCAATCTGTGATGACCCATTTTCTGGCCTAGTTCTATCGACCTGCACCGGGACCATAACCTTTCATACTCCTCCCGTCCATGTACCTATCCAAATGTCTCCTGCTTTCACCACTTTCTCTGGCAAATCCACACTCACACTGCTTTCTGAATTAAGAAACTCCCTCTCATCTTCCCCTTAAGCAACTCACTTTTTACACTTAACTTATGACCTCTTGTTCTACACTCGCCTAAGTTGAGGTGGCAAAACCATTTGAATTATTCTCTCCAACTCAGGTCCTCAACTCCTGGGGAAGTCATTATGAATGTTATCTGTAATCTTTCAAGCTTCTTGATATCTTGCCTATAGATAGGTGGCCCAAACTGCACGCAATACTCCAGGATTGTCCTCATTAATGTTTTTTACAACCTCAACATAACTTTCCAATTCGCGTTAACAGTACTTTTATTTATAAAACCCAACGTGCCAAAAGCTCTCTTCGTGACTCTACCTTGACGTACGGGACTATATTCCCAGATCCGTCTGTTCTCCGCGGACCACAATCCCCTACCAGACACTGTGTAAGTCCTGCCTGGTTATTCCTGGCAAAGTGCCACACCTCACAATGATCCACATTATATGCCAGCTGCAAAATCTTCAGCCCATTTACCCAGCGACGACAGTACCCACTGACGTCACACTCTGTTCTCTGACTGGGAACGATTTATCAAGTTTATCAGTCGGAAACTGGTTTAACTTTTTGTAAGGCCTCTGGATATGACACACAACTGTACTTTAGCGCGTTGAACTGCAACTGCCTCTAGTTCTCAAGGCAACATAGATACTATTTTCACATCTCCACCTCTCTCGTGAGTGACGTTCAGATGAACTATTTGAACGACAGGTAGCTCAGCCAGTGAGAGCAGGGGACAGCGGTGGGTCTGAACTACGATAAGCCGGGTGGAAATCTGTGGCATACTCAGCCCCTCTTCTTCCACTCCATTGCCCTGGCGGAGTGCAGCCAGTTGCTGCTATCAGCGGTATTTAGAAAAGATACAAAATTACACTGAATTACAAAATATCTAATTAATGCAAAAATGACTCATCAGTTAGGGTTCTAGATTTTACCTTAAGTACATGCGCTCTGGAATTAGACTTTTCCTCCTTAGTGACGAAGATACATGTTGTCCACTCTGTCTGTGCTTCTCATATTCCAGTAAACTTCTCCCAGACACCACTCAGGCTCTGCCGCTCCAGAAAAAAATCTCCCTAATTTTTCCAAACTCTCCTTATCCAGTCAGAATCCTGGCAAACCTCTCTACACACCGTCCAAAACCTCCATATTTTCGTATAATAGAATCGCAGCATTGCAGATGCGATTAAACTAGAGATTTATAAATCTGCAAATTACAGTATCTACCTGACACTGGGCCACAGTGCCTCGACTACTAAAGACGGCAGTCCCGACACCGCCTTTACCACCCACCCTGAGTAGCCACTTTCAGGGAGTTATACACTGTGATCCGCCACAATCCCGCTTGATGTCCTGCGGAGTCCTCCAGCACAAACTATCCTTTGTATAAAATGCTAACGGGAACTGAATGCAATCTTTCAGGAAACATACCAGGTCAGGCACCATCTAATGAGCGGATGTTTCGGATGAAACCCTTCACTTTCAATATCGCCACTGGCACTTGCAGGCCGAACTTGTGCCCACCAAGACAGACCAGGGATCACCATTGCAAACTTTTGTCTGTATATTTCAAGATTCCTGATATTTTTCCAGCGTTCCCAGATTCCTCTGCTCTCTGCAGACCACAATCTCCTACCATTCACCCTACACTGGTTGTTCCTGGCAAAGTGCAACACCTCACACTGGTCCACATGTCATTGCAGCTGCAAAATCTTCAGCCGATTTACCCAGCTGCTGCAGACATCTTCAACTTTCGATAATCTACTTCGCTGTCCACTCGCGCTCTGAATCCAGGTGTCATCTGTAAATCCAGTTTACCATATTGCCACTGAAATCCAAATACTTAAGGTGGCATGCAAAGGGTTGGGCACCCCTCGTCAAAATTTCTGTTACTGTGAATCGCTTAGTGAATAGAAGATAAACTGGTCTCCAAAAGTCATAACGTTAAAGATGAAGCTGTCACGGTCCCTTCTGGAAATCGCCCACCTGGCTATTTTCCTCAGGAATTGGGCCTCATTCACCTCGTTTAGTTCCCAGTAATTCTCAGGTTGCACTAAGTACAAACACCCGCTGTCCATCAGCAAATGCAGTATAAAAACACTTGGACCACAACGAATAGTAGCCAGCTCGTTGGTCGACTCGTGTTTGAGTAACCTCGGTCCATGGTTCTTAGGACTTTCAGTTCTAAGTCTAACATCGCTCCTGAATTCTCTACTAAGACCAAGACTCGGGGTAAAGATTCCCTTGGCACCAATTTCACGCTCGCTCCGACCGTAACTCCTCCCGACTCGGCCTCCGCGCCCGTGTTCAGCACTTGGGTTCGTTCCACCGCCACGTCCTTGCAACAGAACGAACTGGCCACGATGAACCCAGCGGACACGGATCCCGTTAACAGGCCCTGGCCAGCCAGGGTTACCTATTGGGCGCCCACGACCAACTACTTCGGGAGATCACGGAAAACCTTCGGACACTGACCACGAATGTGCAGAAGGTCAGTGAGCAAGTGGACCGAGTCTCCGCTTCTTTTTCTCTGTCCCCTCCAAGAACGCCGGCTACCCAAGCCGTATGTACCCGAGCCTGAACCCTACACCGGGGACCTAGGTAGGTGTCCGGCTTCCTGTTATTGCTACCTACACTTCCAATAAAACAAAGATTTCGTACATCATGGGGCTGCTACGAGGGGATGCCTTGGCCTGGGCAACCGTGATATGGGATAACCGACCAGAAGGTTGTTCCTCCTATTCCTCCTTTGTCCCCGAAATGAGGAAAGTCTTCGAACAATCCATTCGCGGAAAGGACGCCGCGAAACGGTTGCTTGCTCTTCGTCAGGCTTCGCGAAGTGTGGCCAGGTATTCCATTGAGTTCCCGACCTTAGCCGCAGGCTCCGGGTGGAATGACGAGACCCTACGGAAGGTGTTTCGACAGGCCTCTCTGACCAGATAAACGATGAGTTGACCACGAGGGACGACACGGACTGTCTGAACTCTCTGATCTCGCCAGCCATTCGATTAGATTATCGACTTCAGGAGCGTCTGAAAGAGAGAGAACCAGTTGCCCCAACGCTCGGGGAAGCCCACAGTCCATCTTACCAGTCGCAAACAGCCCCCCTTACCCGGCCGCTTCCAGTGAGACTCCTGCCACGACCGTCCCCACCCCCCTGGGGGAGGAACCGATGCAGCTGGGATGGAACCGTCTCTCCCCGGCCGAACGAACTCGGAGGTGGAGAGCTGGGGATCTGGGGATTGCTACTATTGTGGCCAGCCAGGACATCTCCGGGATACCTGCCCTCAAGCGGCCGAAAGGGAAGGCATCAGTGAAAAAGGTTGTGCTGGTGAGCCGGACGATACTCACTTCAGTCCCCAGACTCGGATGCTGATCCTGGCTCTCGTGAATTACCAACGACAGTCTCTGTCCCTGTCCGCTTTGGTGGATTCCGGTGCCGCAGGCAATCTGCTGGACGAAGACATAGCCTCCCAGGCTGGAATACCTCGCGAACCTCTAACTACCCCGCTGGAGGCCCGGGACCTGGACGGAAAACTGCTGGCTCGGGTGACCCACTGTACGCCGCCCCTGACCTTGATCCATGTCCGTCAAGTCCTCCAGAGACTACGGGAAAACCAATTATTTGTGAAGACGGAGAAATGTGAGATCCACGTTCCTTCGGTCAGCTTCCTGGGTTATATCATCGATTGCGGGCAGGTGTGAGCAGACCCCGAGAAGATCCGGGCAGTGGGAGAATGGCCTAGGCCCACGACCCGCAACCAACTTCAACGATTCCTGGGGTTTGACAATTTCTGCCGCCGATTTATCAGAGACTGCAGTCGAGTGGCGCCCCCACCCCCTTACCCGGAGTACTTCGCCTACTACCCCCTTCTGTCGGGACTCCGAAGCCGACTCGGCATTCACCGACCTAAAGAGGCGTTTCACCACCACTCTCATTCTGGTCCATCCGGACCCAGCCCGTCAATTCATTGTTGAGGTGGACGCCTCAGACTCCGGGATAGGAGCAGTCCTGTCCCAACGATCAAGTTCGGACGAAACGCTTCACACCTGCGCCTTCTATTCTCGCCGACTGTCCCCCGCCGAGCGGAATTACGACGTGGGGAATCGGGAACTCTTGGCGGTCAAACTAGCATTGGAAGAATGGAGGCAATGGTTTGAGGGGGCAGAACAACCGTTTGTGGTATGGACTGATCATAAAAACCTGGGGTATATTCAGACTGCCAAACGTTGAACTCCCGCCAGGCCTGTTGGTCATTATTTTATGGACCGTTAAAGTTTTCCCGCAAGAACGGGAAGCCGGACGCGCCATCCCGCCAATACGACTCCAAGGAGGACATTTCCAGCCCGGAGGCTGTCCTCCCACCACCCTGCGTGGTTGCCACCCTCACTTGGGAGATGGATTCCAAAGTAAAAGAAGCCCAACGGGATGACCCCGACACCGGCAATGGGCCCATCGATCGCCTGTATGTGCCCGTTTCCGTCAGGTCCCAGGTTCTCCAATTGGGCACAAGTCTCGGTTCGCCTGCCACCCCGGGAGTGACCGGACCCTAACCCTGCTGAAAAAGCACTTTTGGCGGCCGTCCATGGAGGCGGATCCCCGTTCCTATGTCTCGGCATGTTCCATCTGTGTCCGGGGAAAAGCCTCTCATCCTCTTCGTCCTCTATCTGGCCGTCCCTGTTCACACATCGCCCGAGACTTCGTCCCCGGTCTAACCCCTTCACATGAGAACACCCCCGGACTCACCGAGGCAGACCGATCCTCCAAGGCGGTGCGCTTCGTTGTCCTCCCTAAACTCCCTTCCTCTCCAGAACCCGCAGATCCTCTCGACCGTCTTCCGTCTCCACGGAATCCCCGCGGACATCGTCTCCGATCGAGGTCCCCAGCTCGTCTCACAGGTATGGGCCTTCTGTCAAGCCTCAGGTGCAACGGTCAGCCTGTCATCCGGCTTCCACCCCCAGACGAACGGGCAGGCGGAACGGGTTAAACACGACCTGGAGGCGACGCTACGTTGTGTAACGGCAAACAACCCGTCGGCCTGGAGCGGCCACCTCCCGTGGGTTGAGTCCGCCCACAACTCTCTGGTGAGCTCTGCCATTGGAAGGTCTCCATTCCGGTGTCCCTGGGCTACCAACCCCCGCTGTTCCCGCACAAGAAGACGAGATTGCGTTACTGTCGGTTCAGGACCATATCGATCGGTGACTTAAGGTTTGCAAGGAGACACGCACGGCCCTGCTCAGATCAGCAGAACGCAATGGGAAGGCGGCCGACCGACACCGGACTCCGGCGCCTGAGTACCCACACACACACACACACACACACACACACACACACACACACACACACACGCACACAGACACACACACACGCACACAGACACACACACTCACACACACACAAACACACACGGAAACACACTCACACACGAAAACACACACACACACACACACACACACACACACACACACACACACACACACACACACACACACCCACAAACACACACACACGCACAAACACACACACACCCACAAACACACACGGAAACACACACACACGAAAACACACACACACACACACACACACACACACACACACACACACACACACAAACACACACGGAAACACACACACACACACACACACACACACACACACGGAAACACACACACACACGAAAACACACACACACACACACACACACACACACACACACACGCACACACACACACACGGAAACACACACACACGCAAACACACATACACACACACCCACACACACACGGAAACACACACACAGGGAAACACACACACACACACACGGAAACACACACACACGAAAACACACACACACACACACACACACACACACACACACACACACACACGGAAACACACACACACGCAAACACACATACACACACACCCACACACACACACGGAAACTCACATACACACACACACACACACACACACACACACACACACACACACACACACACACACACACACACACACACACACACACACACACACACACACCAAAACATGCTTCTGGATCGAGTAGGATTTTTCATTAAGAAACGGTTGAACAGATGCCATTTCATGGGGTGACTTTAATTTAATTCGCAGTATTGTGTTTCATTACGTATATACAGAGGGAATGTGCCTTTAAGTTGGAGTGTCTTAATTTTGCCTTTCATTAAAGGAGATAGTGGAGACTGGTGTCTACATTGGGTTAGAAAATGAGTATCTGACTCGACCCGCGCCTTCTTGTGGGAATGTCTGACAGTGAAGTTGGTGAGCGGAATGGGAATAGATGGACATATCCGCAGACGAATGTGCGGGCTGCGTTCCGGAGGTATTCTTTGTCTGGCATCTGGCGGGAAAAATGAGGTACTAACTCTTTTGGACGGTGCTTTGCCCCTCACCGCACACACACTATTTTAACGTCCCGGACTGCCGGTCGATGGGACAATCCGCCCGGGAATAACACCCGGGAGATCAGGCGGTGAATCTGAGGAGCTGGAGCCCGGACTGGAGACTCTGCCGCCGCCTCTGGCGACTACTCAGGATGCGGCGCCGTTAATCAACTGAAGCATCGAAGTGACGGGATATTTCACCGCGCTGATCGCCTGCTCCCTGAATTTCGACTGAGTCACCGCGTAAATAAATGTGTTTGTGCAGCAGCTGAAATCCATCAGGAAAAACCCGACGTTCTTAAAGATCCTTTCAGAATCATTGAAATCGTGTCCTTTTCCGGAGACCTGATAATATATGAAATTTACAACCGCCGTCATCCACAGGAGGATGAAGCTGCCGGAGAGGGTGAAGAGTAAAACCACAGACCTCGTCCTGCTCTCCATCTCCGGGTCACTGCGGTTCTCCCCCTTGCTCTGACACTTCAGCCCCTTACGGACCCGACTGGCCACTAAAATGTGTCTGCCTGTCAGAGCGTTGAGCAGCAGGATCCCAGCGAAAGGAAGGAACGAAGTTAAGACCGTATCCAGCCAGTCATATCCCACCCATCAGGGGTCAGTGAAATAATGGTCCTTGGTAATACAGAGCCACGGTACATTGTCGATGATCACTCTGGGTTCCCGTACAAAGTATCGGGGAACGTTTCTCAGACACGACAGTACGCCGATTGTTGTTAGAACCACAACCGCAGTTTTCCCGGAGCAATATTTTGTTTTCAGCTTCTGGCAGCAAATGGCGACAAACCGGTCAAAGGTGAAAGTGACGGTGAACCAGACAGAACAGTCTGTGGCTGTGAACATCAGTACATCGATAACACTGCACACAGGGGTGATGCTCAGAAAACTCCATGGGAAGTAAAACACTCTGATTCGAATCAAAATGACGCTGGTGACAATGGTCAGTAGATCCGCCGCTGCCATGGCCACCAGGTAGCGAGTGGTGCAGGTAGAGAGGCCGCACTTTCCCCGGGACAGGATCACAATCGCCACTACATTCACTGGAGAGAGAGAGCAGGCATTGGGCATTAACACGGGATCGGGCTTTCGCTAAATCTCGGGAGTGCTAGAGCCTGTAAACGGCTGCTAATCTAACACCAGAAATGGGTCACACTGTCTCTGACCTGTCTTCTTCAGTGTGGAGATAAGACGATGTGTGGGGAATCGTTGGCGATACAAACTATCTGCATGAACAACAACGATCGGTGCTGATCCCCATTCCAGTCGCTGATGGGGCCGGTTTCAGTGAATTAACTGTGACTGACCAGAACACTGGAAAGTCAGCATCTGATGATGCCGAGAAGGGATACAGAGAGGAGCAACACACAAAAAACTGGAGGAACTCAGCAGGTCAGGCAGCATCCATGGAATTGAATCATCTTTCGTTTCGGGTCGAGACCCTCCTTCAGGACGAAGCGCTGCCCCGATTTATGACGGGTTTCAGAGGGAAAGAGGGAACAACTTAGTGACCTGTGGCTGAGTTGCTCCGTTAATGGATTAAGATTAATTCTGCAGCGCAGTTTAATTCGATAACACACGGCAGCAGATCCGTGAACACAGGTTCAGGTGATCAGCCCCAATAATTGACCAACAGACAGTGGGATCGGACTGTGTCAGACTCCACAGGGAGACGTGAGGCGCAGGACTAGGGTTTCCCGCTGATCAATAACTTAGGAAAAGTGTACTTCAGAATGAAAACATCTCCCAGTCACAACTTCCCGGAGAGATCCCTGGCCCCAGCACTGGGACATCTCTGGACAAGGAGTCATTCAAGGCAAGAACAGCGTTCTATTCGATCCCGTGAGTTAGTGGAGAAACATAGGCTTAGTTCCACTTGTTAATAAATACGAAAAATCAGAATGTGACATTAACAGGATCGATATCTCTGCAGGATATTTGTGTAAGGATGATCAGTTCGTAAGCTTGTAACATTATCTTAAACAGTTTCACACCGGTTAACACACAGAAATAACGAACATGAAATGCTCTGCTCACTCACCAGGAACTCCAATGACGGCAATGAACATTTACAATATTTTCACCACATTGATATAACTATCGAACATTGCAGACATTTTCTCTGCCCAGTGATTTGTCTCTTTGTGCGACAGGCGATCTCTCGGGAATGAAACGTTAAGGGAGAACATGCCTGGGGTTTTTAAAGCCATTTTGCAATTCTACAGGGACAGATTTCAACACGTTGAAAAATAAAGGTTTTTAAATTATTTACAAACGAATTACGTCAGACAGATGAAATTAATGAATAATATTTCGATCATTTGTGGGAGTTAGTGTGTTACAAGAAAGGTGACTGAACCGTCCGAGGTGTCTTATCAATTAAATATGCTTCCACTGTAAATATGTACTTCAAAAGAACCAGTTGTCTGGCAGAGAATATTGAAGTAAATTTCACTGTGCCTGTGAAATTGTACTGAATCACCTACTGTTACCATTCTCCTCCAGAGTATAAACTCTTGATGTAGTTTGTGCTTGTGGGACTCCACTGAGAGGCCTCGAAGAAAATGTCTGTTTGTGTTGATGAATAAACACAATTTCGTATCCACTAAATCCTCCAAATGCTTCAGTGACTTAGTCACACGCAAATCAATTGGGGGCTCATCCAGGACCCATCCCTAACCCGAACACATGCCATGAAATAGAGCAGTCCAGGGCGGTGGAGGGGTATGTTTTAATCATGTCACTCTGTAGGTGTCACAGAACATGGTACGAAAGTGTGTGTGTGTG
The DNA here is from genome assembly GCF_048418815.1 of Hemitrygon akajei. Lineage (NCBI taxonomy): Eukaryota > Metazoa > Chordata > Chondrichthyes > Myliobatiformes > Dasyatidae > Hemitrygon > Hemitrygon akajei. The sequence goes on from NC_133149.1 coordinate 59,350,753, forward strand.
TGTGTGTGTGTGTGTGTGTGTGTGTGTGTGTGTGTGTGTGTGTGTGTGTGTCTGTGTGTGTGTGTGTGTTTGTGCGTGTGTATCTTTCTGTCTGTCTATGAGTGTTAGTGTGCGTCAGTGTGTTTCTGTGTCTGTGTCTCTGCTTGTCCCTGCCTGACACTCCACGTGCCCGTGCACCTCCAATTCAGTTTATCCCCCTTGGTTCAGCCCCTTCCCATCTGTCTCCGCAATGCATATGTTCTCGAACTCTCATCTCAAACGCTTCACAAATGCCTGCTGAATCGTAACAAAGTAAGAACAGAGGCCAAATTTCAAATTGTATTTATTATTAATGTATGTGGAAATAAAACAAACTTGAGACTCGTCACAGCTCAATTTCAGCAGTCACCCCCACATGCACATTATATTTTCCACGAGCAAAAATCATTTCACAAAATACTTAGCTCCATTTAAAAAACAACAAGAACAGAGGACAAAATTCACATTGAATTTATTAATATTTCATTAAAAACGGAACAACCTTGAGATCTGACACACCTCCAAATCCACCGGCTCCCCCAAGCCAGTGCTCACCCCCGAATCCGCCAACACCCCCAACTCTGTGCAAATCAGTGTGCACCCACAAATCTGTGCTCACTGGCAAAAACTCATTCAACACTCAAATCAGTGTTCACCCCAAAATCAACCGACACCCGAAAATGCCAGTGCACTCGCACATTCACTGACTTACCCCTAAATCTGTGCATATCCTCAAAGCAACATTTACCACCAAATCCGTATGCACCCCGGGATTCACCGATAAGTCCCGCAAATCCATGCGCACCCCAAATCCGTGCACACACCTACACATTACACTATCACAGAGCAGGATTCACTTCAACTACTTTACAAAATAGCTGCGTCCACCTTAAAAGTAGCAAGAGCAAAGTTTAAATTGCAAACACTCGCCCACATGCATATACTTCGTTCTATCATTGACATCCCCTTAAATCTTCCCACCTCATCAAACTTATCTGTATCCCTTCATCAGTGGGTTTCTCAAACCCACCGACCCCCATATTCGCTGACAAACCCCTATGACTGCTCATATCCACAAATCCCTGTGCGCCCCCATATTCACCAAAGCATCCCTAAGTCAGAGTAATCCTCAAATATGTGTGCTCCCCCAAATCCGAGCCCACTCCGAATCCACAGATACCCCCAAATCCACCGACAATTCCAGATCTGTGCGCACCCCAAACCTGCTGACGCTCCCACATGCAAGTTTGATTATCTCAGAGCAAGAATCATTTCAAGCAGTTCTCAAAAATAGCAAGAACAGAGGTCAAGGTTCAAATTGCATTTATTATTAAAGTTTGTATCAATGAATCAAATTTGACAAACTCCGAATTAACCGGGATTCCCAAATCTGCGCTAATCTGCAAATCTGTGTGTTCTCCCAAAACTCTGCACACCCGCAAAGCCGCATGAACCACAACTCAGTGTTCGCTCACAAATCAGTGTGAATCCCCAAATCCATGAGCTCCCCCAAACCTGCCGACACTCCCAAATCCACCTACATACCCAGATCCGTGCGCAACCCAAACCTGCCAACACCCCGAAATCCACCCACATACCCAGATCCATGCGCACCCCAAACCTGCCGACACTCCCAAATCCACTTACATACCCAGATCCGTGCGCACCCCAAACCTGCCAACACCCCGAAATCCACCTACATACCCAGATCCTTGCGCACCCCAAACCTGCCGATACTCCCAAATCCACCCACATACCCAGATCCGTGTGCACCCCAAACCTGCCGACACTCCCAAAACCACCTACATACCCAGATCCGTGCACACCTGAAACCTGCTGACAACTCCCAGAGCAAGAATCATTTCAAACAAATCGCAAAATGACTGTCTCCACCTTAAATCAAATAGCAAGAGTTTAAATTTCAAAGTTTAAAGTTTATTTTTTATTAAATGAAACATTATTGAGAATGATCACATCCCGAAATCCAAGGTCATCCCAATCTGTGTGCATCCTCAAATCCGCCGACACACCCAATTCTGTGCGGTGCCTCAGATAGATTTGCACTCCCAAATCCCTGTGCACCCTCCTACGCCCAAAGCTGTGTGAACCCCGAAATTCACTGACACTCCGAAATCAGTATGCCCTGAAATCAGCAAATCAATGTGCAGCCCCATTTCCATGTGTACCCCCAAACCCGCTGAAATCGCCACAGACACATCAGAGCTTCCGAGAGCAAAACTCATTTCAAACAGTTCTCGAAATAGCTGCCTCCATGTTAAAAAAGTTCAAAGTTCATAATGTATTCATTATTATCATTGTGTGTCTGCATCTATGAGTTTTATATAAACACCCGTGTGTGTCTTTGTGTCAGAGTGTATCTAGCGCTCTGGTGCTTTGTCGTGTCGGCTTGGCGACTGAGAACACTTGGCTGGGACAACAGAGTGTGTACACTGGTTCGGGGAACTATATAGCATTGCATTGCTTGTAAGGGATACAGCAATATCATGGGCTTAACTCTGAGGAGGTTGAACAGGGAATGAACGAGTGAAACTTTAAGGAGCGTTTGATGGTTCTGGGCAAAAAAAAGAGGGAGAAATCAGCTTGAAACCTATCGAATATTGAATGCACACGGAACGGGACACAGTGAAGACCTGGGGAGGCAGGAGTGATTCGGCGGCTGATCTTGCTTTACGGATGTGCTAAGATTTAGGACTATGGATGTGAAGGGTGGGTGCACAGGAGTTGTGAGGTGTCCGTTGCTTTCGGGGTGCACACTGATTTAAGGATTGAATGCGCGTTTACCAGTGAGCACAGATTTGTGGGCTCACACTGATTTACACAGAGTTGGGTGTGTTGGCGGATTCCGGAGTGCACACTGACTTTTGGGAGCCGTTGGATTTCAAGGAGTATCGAATCTCAAGGTTCATCCGTTTGTACAGACTTCAATAATAAATGCAATATGATCTTTGACTTCTGTTCTTGCTTTTGTTAAATGGAGACAGCCGATTTGTGAACTATTTGAAATTATTCTTGCTCTGTGCATGTGGGGGTGTCTGCTGATCTGGACAGGTGACGAGTCTCAAGGCTGTTTCATTTGTACATAAAATAATAATAAATGCATTTTGAATTTTGACCTCTGTTCTTGATTATTGGGCAGAATGTCCTATTTCTGTCCTAAATCTTTTGGTGCTATGGTCTTATAACAGATTCCTGAGGCACGGCACTGGTGGACGTCCTCCATGCAGAATATGACCCATCTAAAACCAATCTTTGCCTACTATGGGCAAGCCAGTTCTGGATCCACAAAGCGATGTCCCCTTGGATCCCATGCCTCCTTACTTTCTCAATAAGCGTTGCATGGGGTACCTTATCAAATGCCTAGGGAGATTAAATTAGGGGCATGAACCAAGAGTGATAAACTGAATTGGAGACGGACAAGTGTATAGTCATCCAAGGTCAGGCAGAGACAATGGGTCTACACACCCACACACACACACACACACACACACACACACACACACACACACACACACACACACACACACACACACACACACACACACACACACACACACACACACACACACACACACACTTTCTTACCGCCTCTTCGGCTTTGAGCCGTGTTCTTTGACACATTCAGGGTGCTATGATTAAAGCATGCTGCCCCCACACTAGACTGGTGAGTTTAATGGCGATATGTCAGGGTTAGGGGCGGGTCCTGGACGAGCCACCAAATGTTCTGAGTATGACCGAGTCGCTGTTGTCGTTAAGCGTTTCATGGATAGGAAAATGTTTATTCATCACCACAGACAGACATTATTTTGGAGACCCCCTCGGTAGAGTCCCCTAAACATAACCTTCATCAAGAGATTATGGTCTTCAGGAGATTGGTAAGAGTCGGTGATTCAATACAGTTTTGCAAGCTACTATGACATAATTTACTTCCATATTCTGTGTCTGATAAATGGTGCATATGTACAGTGGAAGCACATTTAGCTAATAAGACACCTCGGAAGGTTCAGACACCATTGTTGGGATAAAGTAACTCCCACAAATGGTCTAAATATAAATTCATCAGTTTATTCTGAATCTGTCACAGCGAGGATTGCACCTGCTTGACGTAATTGGTTTGTAAGTGAATTAAAAACCTTTCCTTTTAAATCTGTTGAAATCTATCTCCGTGGAGTCGCTAAATGATATTAAAAACCTCAGGCATGTGTAATCTCAACATCTCATTCCGAGAGATCGTCTGTAGCACAGGAGGACAAACCACTGGACAGAGAAAATGTCTGCAATGTTGGATAGGTACTTGAGTGTGGGGAAAATATTGTACGTGTTCATTGCGGTCATTGGAGTTCCTGGTGAGTGAGCAGAGCAATTCATGTTTGCTATTTCTGTCAAGGCTCTGGAGCAGGGATCCAATCTCAGACCCAGTACAGTGCACACAGTGATATATACTGAGTCACAAATCCCGAGGTACAGACAAAGACAGCGTCAAAGTTCAGGTAGAGATCAAAACATCCAGAGAAATCCAAACACCAGAATCGGCAAACAGGCAGAGTCGATATTCAGACGGATAGGGTACAGATACGAATGCTGGAAACGCTCAGGAAAATTCACTGACACAATCTGCCGAAAAACCGGTGAAAGCACCAGACTGAAATACACTGAGCAATAAACAGAGCGGCAGGTGATAGGTGGAGCACAATGAGACACAGGTGGCAGCAATACAGGTAATAATGAGAAACAGATGAGAGACGGAGTACTCAGTAATACAGGGGCCGGAGTAGAGCAGGAGCGGGGACAGGAGCGGGGACATGGCAATGCAAAACCACAGACTGACAGCTGGGGGAAACACACAAAAAGACAAGACAAGAGTTCAACTGGAGGTACTGACAGTACCCCCGCCCCCGCCACACAGACACTACGGACGCCTCCTGGCGTCACAGCAGGTAGAGCTGGGTGCTGGCGATGGAAGTCCTTGATGAGAGAGGCCTCCAGGATGTAACGGGCGGGGACCCAGCTCCTCTCCTCAGGTCCGTAGCGCTCCCAGTCCAGAAGGTACTGGACTCCACACTCTCGGCGACGAACATCCACCATGAACACCTCTGACCCATCGATGAGCCGTGAGGGAGGGGGACACGACATATACGCTTCATGATAAGCTTCATGCGGGACACATGGAAGGTGAGATGAATGCGGCGGAGAGTGGCGGGAGGTTGAGAGATACGGCAGCAGGTCTGAAGACTTCAGCAATGGGAAAGGGGCCGATGAAGCGGGGGGGCGCGAGTTTGTGGGAATCCACCTTGCAGGGTAGGGCTCGGGCTGAAAGCCACACACGCTTCCCTGCCGGTAATGTGGGGCCTTGGAGCGATGGCCGTCAGCTTGACGCTTGATTCTATCAGAGGCACGTAGAAGGACGCTGAGGTCAAAGGCAAGGGATTAAGCTGCAACCTTTTAAAGCTCTGGCTCAGCCACATCCGGATATTCCATTATTACAATCCAGCAACAATGAATATATGATTGAGACGGGTTTTTTAATAACAAATAAAACATTTATTAACTCAATTCGAGTTAGAAGGACTAATAATATTATTCTACAGCAGATATTTAATTTCTTTCTCAGCAAGTTCACATTCTCCAAGTTCATCCTATATGGATGTTATTTATTGGGTTTAGCATCTCCAACATGTCCACCATGCGCAGCTACTGTGGTTCTTCTAGGAACGTCTGGAGACAAATCTCTATACTTAAAAATTAATTGCTTCATTTGCTGCTTCTGCTCTGGCTGTAAATGAGCTAATTTCTCATCAATACTTTCCAGAATGGTTGAGTTTGGTAATCTTACAGAAACAATGTTGGGTTTACAATGCGTTTCAGGTGAATGATCCATTACGCTCCTAGTGAGATCAGACTTATTATTATTACGATCTGAAGTTTTTACCACGTAATCCACATCATTGATTTTAGACACAATTTAATAAGGACCATGAAAGTTAGCTTGTAAGGGATTCGTTTGCACCGGGAAAAGAACCAGCACCTTATCTCCAGGCTTAAATGTCCTCATCCTAGCTTCTTTATCGTACCAGGTTTTCATTTTCTCCTGAGCCGATTCTAGATATTCCCTAGCTAAGGTACAAACTTTATTAATCCATTTTTCTCTTATTAAGGCCAAAGGGCCTCTAACTCTATGCCCAAATACAAGTTCAAATGGACTGAAACCTAATGAATCCTGTACCGACTCCCTTACTGCAAATAGAAGAAACTATATACCTCATCCCAATCATTTTATTTTCCACAAAATACGTCCTAATCATAGTCTTGAGGGGAGCATGAAACCTCCCCAAGGCACCATGCAATTCTGGATGGGTTGCAGACGAAGTAATCTGCTTAGCTCCCAATTTATAAGCTATCTGTTGAAATAATTCGGACATAAAATTACTGCCTTGATCAGATTGTATTTCCTTAGGCAACCCAAAATAAGTAAAGAATTTTATAAGAGCCCTTGTTACAGTTTTAGTTGTTATATTCCTAAGTGGTACTGCCTCTGGAAATCTAGACACAGTGCACATGATAGTCAGCAAATACTGATGGCCAGTTTTTGTTTTTGGTAATGGTCCTACACAAACTATAACAGTTTTGGAAAACGGTTCAGCAAAAGCGGGAATAGGTTGCAGTGCGGCTGCTGGAGTAAATTAATTAGGTTTACCAACAATTTGGCAAGTATGACACGTTCTGCAAAACATCTTCACATCTTTTCTCAAACCAGGCTGGTAAGAATGTTTTAAAATCTTGTCCACAGTTTTCCTTACCCCTTTAGGTCCACACAAGTGATAAAGTTAAAATCTCATTTCGATAGACATTAGCACCAACTACCTGGTGAACAATGTTCCATTCATCACTTGCAGGAACTGTAAGCGGTCTGCACTTCCTCATCAGTACTCCTTTCTCAAAATAATCTCTTACTGGCACCCTATCAATTTCACTATCCGGAAGAGTTTGTTCTTTTAACTTGATAATCTCAGGGTCTCTACTCTGCTCTGCTATCAGCTGCTTCCGAGACAGAGACAAACCTTCATTGTCAGACTTACTCCAAGAATCTTGTTCGAACAATGAAGGTAAGAAAGTTTCTGACACACCCTCAAAACTCGAGTCCCGAGTTGTACAGTCATGGATAACAACCCCATTCTGCACATAATCTTTTTAGCCATAGCTCGAGTTACAACACAGGAGGTTCAATGAGGTTATCAAGACCCAGCTGAGGAAGCTCCATATCAACCTGGATGGATGGGAGAAATTATCACAGGGTTGGAAACGCTGGAGACTGACTGTCTATGCGGAGACTGCACAGATCGAAGAAAACCTCCACCGTGCCGCTGAGACTGAGCGGCTTCAACATAAGGAGAGAAGGAAAGGCCCCAACCAGCCACATCCACCAGCACCTCAATAGCCTACACCTGGCAACACTGCAACAGGACTTGTGGAGCAGGGATCGGCCGCTTCAGTCATTCCAAGACCCACAAGTGACCAGATCAACCAGCAGGAGAAGAATCACACCCGACTATGAGTGATCGCTGATGATGATGATGATGATGATACTCACAAGAATCTACGATACAACGATGAATTGGCACACCCGCCAAACTCACTAATGTTTGACAGCTTCAGTTTCCGTCATCTGTCAAAGTGCAATTGGAGTCGCGTGTTATCTGCAGAGCGGCCGACGGAATGCAAACATATACACCAGTCCATTCTCCAGCTCTCTCTGAAGTTTGTCTATATCGGTCCGTATTGTTACTCCACATATTCGTCATTTTCAATATCAATGCGAAGAGTTCTCGGGTATATGCCAGATTATAGATGGCACTAACTAGGACAGATTAAATTGTCTGATAGCTCGAACAATAAAATCACTATAACAACTGTGGCTGTTCTGTTCGTGCAGTGTCGTTCCCGCAGCCGTTCTCAACAAACTGTGATCGAGCTATCGAAAGAGAAACCCAGTGTCAGCAAAACCCAACAGTCTCCAATTACAAACGTTAGTACGAGTGTCTGACGCAAATCTGAGTATATTAACGTGATTGTTGACGTAATTAGCCTGTCACACAACAGCAAAAAATACAACTAACATGACATCTACTTTTGCCGTTTCCACTCGTAAGGGTGAAGAATTTCAAGTCCACGTGTTCCGCCAGGCATGAACACAATCGTCGTTAAATTAACCACAAGAAAACTATTTTTGCCAAAACTAAACGGCTTTATTTCAGAATTGCACTGCACTGTACGGAATAGTTCCAATTCCTCTGTTTCCGTAAATGGCCGGTTTTAGAAAATTAGCGTTGGAAATATTGATAATGGTAGCCCAGGGGTACTGATACTCTTAGCAGAAATTTGTTTGGAAAATAGGTAGATTCACAGTTTTAAACTTGTTATTTCGGAAAGAACGCCAGAGAGGAAAGCTTCATTAACGCTGTTGTTGTGGTGAAGGTGAGTTTACTTACATACTTGTGCCCTGTGCTCCTAAACCTCCTAAACCAGAAGAAGAGGGCCTTTAAAGATGGTGATCGGTTGGAGCTTAAAAGAGTTCAGAAGGAACTCAGAGTACAGATAACGGGGGCAAAGCAGCAGTATAGGAGGAAGCTAGAACAAAAGCTGCAGAAAAAAAGCATGAAGGAGGTGTGAGATGGGATGAAGATCATCACCGGATACGGTGCAAAGCGGGGGGCAAACATAAGTGGAGATGTGGAGAAAGCGAACCAGCTGAACAACTTCTTCAATAGGTTCGACAGCACAAGCTCATCCTCACCGCAGAACTCCACACCAGGCTTACTTCCCTCACAGGAAAATAGCCACTCACAGGAGACCTTGCCCACGCCCAGAATTACGGCTGCACAGGTGGAAGGTCAACTGAGGAAGATCTGTACCAGCAAGGCGGCTGGACCGGATGGAGTTTCCCCACGATTACTGAGGGCCTGTGCGACTGAGCTGGGGGAACCACTACAGCGCATCTTCAACATGAGCCTAGATCAGAGAAGAATACCCAGACAGTGGAAAACATCCTGTATTGTCCCGGTACCGAAGAAACCACAACCAAAGGAGTTGAATGACTTCCGACCTGTTGCCTTGACGTCGCACGTGATGAAGACCATGGAGCGGCTGATAATACAGAATCTGAGGCCACAAACCAGGCACGCCCGGGATCCGCTTCAGTTTGCGTATAAGGAGAAGGTGGGAGAGGAGGATGCTATCACGTATTTGCTGCACAAATCACTCTCTCACCTAGATGGGTTCAGTTGTGCTGTGAGGATCACATTCATTGACTTCTCTAGTGCCTTTAACACCATCCAGCCCAAGATCTTAAGGCACAAACTAACGGAGATGGGAGTAGACTCTCACATGGTGGATTGGATAGTGGACTACTTGACAGATAGACCTCAGTATGTGCGGTTGGGAGACTGCAGGTCTGACACGGTGGTCAGCAGCACAGGAGCGCCGCAGGGAACCGTACTCTCTCCGGTCCTGTTCACCCTGTACACATCAGACTTCCAATATAACTCGGAGTCCTGCCATGTGCAGAAGTTCGCTGATGACACGGCCATAGTGGGGTGTGTCAGGAATGGACAGGAGGAGGAGTATAGGAAACTGATACAGGACTTTGTGATATGGTGCAACTCAAACTACCTGCGTCTGAATATCACCAAGACCAAGGAGATGGTGGTGGACTTTAGGAGATCTAGGCCTCATATGGAGCCAGTGATCATTAATGGAGAATGTGTGGAGCAGGTTAAGACCTACAAGTATCTGGGAGTACAGTTAGACGAGAAGCTAGACTGGACTGCCAACACAGATGCCTTGTGCAGGAAGGCACAGAGTCGACTGTACTTCCTTAGAAGGTTGGCGTCATTCAATGTCTGTAGTGAGATGCTGAAGATGTTCTATAGGTCAGTTGTGGAGAGCGCCCTCTTCTTTGTGGTGGCGTGTTGGGGAGGAAGCATTAAGAAGAGGGACGCCTCACGTCTTAATAAGCTGGTAAGGAAGGCGGGCTCTGTCGTGGGCAAAGTACTGGAGAGTTTAACATCGGTAGCTGAGCGAAGGGCGCTGAGTAGGCTACGGTCAATTATGGAAAACCCTGAACATCCTCTACATAGCACCATCCAGAGACTGGGAAGCAGTTTCAGCGACAGGTTACTATCGATGCAATGCTCCTCAGACAGGATGAAGAGGTCAATACTCCCCAATGCCATTAGGCTTTACAATTCAACTGCCAGGACTTAAGAACTTTTTTTAAGCTATTATTAATGCTTTTTGAGTTAGTGATTTAGATGCATATCATATTTTTACTGAGTTAAGTATTGTATGTAATTAGTTTTTGCTACAACAAGTGTATGGGACATTGGAAAAAAGGTTGAATTTCCCCATGGGGATGAATACAGTATCTATCTATCTATCTATCTAACGGCGGCATTGGGCATTGATGTCCTCCCTTCTTCACCGTCCTCTGAGATCGATGGTATGATTGGAGTTCGTCAAAGCTCCTATACTCCATTGTCTGCACCGTACAGTGGATTGGCCTAGACAGCTTCACCAGAGCCCTTTTGGCCGGACTTACCCTTTTCTACCTCTCCCGACGGGATCGCAGGCTTGGCGTTTCAGAGCCAAGAGACACATGGACAGAAATAACACAGGAGTTCTCATTTGTTGATATGTGATGGAAAAATCAGCTTGTCTAAAGTCAACTAGAAAGTTCACCGAAAGAGCTGCCATGCTGTTGTGAAGTCTCAGGGTTTTGTTATCGTTCAGATTCCGACATAAAGCACTAAATCCCGGTTATCCTTCTTTCATTGGACAACAAATACAATGTATCATGTACGGTGTGTGGGCAAGGGATGTTCCAAATATAATGTTTATATAGGACAGATTCTGGAATAAAATAACGTGGGACTGGAGAGAACAGAAGCTGGTCCGACTTGGTTTATTGAAGATATAATGAAGGCATGGGACTTTACACTCACGCACTGACACACAGCGACAGCGCGAGTACAAGTTATTGTCACTTCAGGCCGCTTTGCTTCAGCAATCATCAGTGCGTTTGCTTTAAATATGAAGTGTCTTAAATCCGGTAGGGAAAACACGGCAACTGGCCTAACCTATGGACACACATCTGCTTTAAATACGAAGTTTCTTAAATCCAGTAGGGAAAACACGGCAACTGGCCTTACCTATGGACACACATCTGCTTTAAATACGAAGTGTCTTAAATCCGGAAGGGAAAACACGACAACTGGCCTTACCTATGGACACACATCTGCTTTTAGCCGTCACTTGCCGTCAGACAATAACAATTGTAATGGTTTCTGGGTTTGCAACAACAACAAAAACAGGAAATATTCAGACAACAACGGGTGAATATAATACAGCTGCGAGAAATGGCGCAAAGGGTGCTGGGAGATTCAGGTATTACTCTGTCCATCAGTTTCAATAGTCACATGATCACAGACCACCCCCCATATCACTGTAGATGCGATGTAACATAACTTCTGTCATCGTTTCCTAAGCCATTTCTCATCCACACTGACCGGTGTCGTGGCACCAGACCAATCTAAAAACAGGGAGGCGTGAACAGTCGCCTTCCAGGAAAAAGACTATCCAATTTAACAGCTAAAACAATTGCCTTTCCATAACTTAGAGATCTTAATATACTGCGCCCACTGAACGGCACTTGAGGGTGATGGCGCACGTTGTAAGCATATTGAGACATAGAATTGTTTCATTTGAAAGTTGTCAACACTGTGTCCGAAAGAGTGTAGATCATGTGGGGCAATATTCGTCGTGCAGGTCGAAGGGAGTCGGCAGATGATATGGTTTCGCCATGGACTAGATGGGCCGAAGGTCCTGCTTCTTGGCTGTACTTTTTTATGAGTCTATGACTCTGTTCCCGTTTTGGAGTGTAAGTGATGGAAATTAAAGATGTGTAAATATGTGATCTGAGGAGTGATTTGCATTGTACGATGACACAACTGGTATCAATTATTTACCTTGAAGAGTCTGTTCAGTGGACTGTCTCTAATGTCTTTGATGGAAATCTAAATGATTACAACTTGTACTAAGTGGAAGAAGTTATTCAGGTAGATCTCTGAAATTGAGTTGGCAACAGGATGGGAGCGGATTTTCCAGTTACATCTTTTCTCTGATGCTGGGTAATCAGTAGAAAGACCAACGTCGATGGAAACAGCAGTGTTTCTCCCGCTCCAGAAAGGAAATATTAATAAGCGTTTCCATCGGATTTCTAAATGGACATTGAATCAGTATTTCCTGCTTTTTACCGCATCTTTAATGTAATCCATTCCTTTATATATTTATATTTCTTGCAATTTATGGTTTTAGTATTATTCATTGGTAGGATTGCCGCCGGTAAGCGATATATTTCACGATATATGCCAGTGATAGTAAACCTGATTCAGATTCTGATTCCGAATCTGAGGTACTAACATTCGCCCACCAGGGTTCATGAAGATGTGACCGATACAGAAAATTATTTGGTCTACCGGGAAAAGTTACAATTGGATTTGAGTTTTACTCACTGAGCCGACCATATAATGTCACTGGATGTTTGACACCATTCCTCAGCACCAGCGTTGATTTCCTGTGTCACCGTGTAGATTGATTGGAGTGTGGGGACATCTAGTGGACGGAACAGAAAATGTAACGTTGGTGGTAGAGCTCCGTCAAGACGCAGTATGACTGCATCTTGACGCTGACATTTTCATGATCTTTCTCCTTTACTGTTGTATAGTTCAACTCCCGTGCCGGGTGAAGCAATGGTCGAGTCCTGTTCCAAGATCACCGCAATTTGCGAAATTTTAAATTCAGAATATTAGTAGACATAATATATTCGATTGAACGCTTCTGTACAGTTCGCGTTTTAATGACGGTGAAAAGTAACACAAAAAGAAAGTCTACAGCTGCATTTCTGATACAAACTCCTCTCAGTAGCCTTTGACAACATTACCGGCGAAGGGTTGGGAAGAATTGTTTTGCACGCCACAGCTGCCTTTCTGATACCATCCCCTCTCAGTCTGAAGGGATGCTACACATCTCCATTGATGGGACCGACTGGGGCGTCGTGCAGTTTTAACTTCCCATTTAGGAAGGGACCGCCTGCTTTTTGAATGAAAAGGCAGTAGTCACATATTTTGCACAGTTACATTGGAAATTGTAGGTAACCGAGCTCGCTTTATCAGACACCAGTTTTCCAGGTTTCAGGAATATTTCTCCAGTTGTCACATAAATCCCTGGAATGATCTATAGTCCAGTGAATTAGAATAGAATTCTACCAGTGTAAGGAAAATCGTTGGCCCATATTCTGGCATCGATGCAAATTGATGTAAATTCTGAAGACAATTTCTGTCGGTGTAGCGATCACTTCTCTGATTTTTGTTGTTTCTTGCGCCGCACAATTGAATTAATTTTTCTGACTTCAATGGAAGCCGCAAACTACTAACATTCGCTCACCTGGCTGCAGGAAATTTTACCAGACATATAAGTGACATGGAAGTGCTTTTGAACTTCCTTCAAAGCTTACAACTCGATTTTGTTTCATCTACAGAGCCGAGCACATACCGCAACCAGATGTTTGACTCCACATTTCAGCTCCTGCCTGAATTTCCTCTGTGACAGAGTGTAGATACACGTGTTGGTGCAGGTGGAGAGAAACTGCAACATGAACCCAAACTGTTGCAGGATAAACTTCGGGCTGTTCAAATATCTGTCAGTGTAAAAGTAATTCTCAATTTGCCAGTTCATAATATATGCAATGTGGGGAATCCACAACAATATGAAATTGGCTGACAGAGCGAACAACAAAATTATTGACTTTCTCCGGTTCTCCACTTCTGGATCACTCTTTTTCTCTCTGCTGTTCCTGAGCCCCCGGCGAACTCTGTTTGCCGCGATAATATGAGTGACTGTTAAAGCATTAAAAAGTAGAATCAAACCGATCGGCAATAAAGGTGTATTGATAATGTTAAACAACTCGAATGCTTTCCATGCTGGTAAAGTTAGGTATTCCATTGTCAAAATGCACCGCCAGGGTATGTTGTCAATGATAAGGTAAGGTTCTACCACAAAGTAGAATGGAACACTTTTCGCACAACATCCTAAACACAAAATGGCTATCACAATAGTCGCTGTCCTCTCGGTGCAGTATCGTTCCCGCAGCTTTTGACTGCAGATTGCAATACAGCGATCGAACGTGAAAGCCACCGTGAACCAAACAGAGCAGCCCACGCTTGCGAGCCTCAGGACAAGCGTCATGGCGCAAACCGGTGTAATGTGCAATGGAAGGGCATAAACATAAATATTATTGAGCTGATCGATTATAACAGAAATAATAACACCCAGTAAGTCAGCTGCTGCCATTCCCACCAGGTAACGGGAGATGCATTTAGAGAGTCCGCAGTTTCTCAGAGACAGGATCACAATCGCCATTAAATTAACTGCAAGGAAGCAAAGAAAAGGTTAGGTTGATTATATTGACAAAATTAGCCTGACATTAGAACGGATTAACAATTCCAGAGAAAGATGGAAGAATAAAATAAACTATATACTTAAACCTGAACAGTTTTAAAACACTCATCAGATGAGGTACCGTCTGTAACAAATGCTACAAGAACAGAACACACACATACAGTAGCAGCCAATTCCAGTTACTTACCAAGGATACCAATCGCTGCTAGCACAGGATAGTAAACGCACGAGATGTAGAAAATTGCTGGATATCCCATTTTCTGTGTGAACCGGTGATCAGTTCAAAATAGTCTAACTGCTGATATCTACTGCTGATTGCTTTGCAAGCTCTTATACAGGAGAGGAATGTGCCCCCTGACAATTAATCATGCGTCGTGTTTAGCTACATTAGTGACAGCTAGCTAAACAAACAGTCCAGGATTGTTTTCATTTATATTAGTTGCGTCATCGTGCAATTAAACTCTCTCCCTCGAAGGAATCACAAAAATAACAATTATTTTACTGTCAAATAATCATCAATTATAACAATTGGCGAAGCACGTTAAGATTCTGATTAAGGATGGGGATTTAGTTTAACTGTTCAATTCAATCATCTATTCCCGGAAGGGGAATGTTCACACCTCCTTCTTGCTTTCAGATTGGTTTGGTGAAACAATAGTTGTCAATCTGGATGAGAACTAACTTACTAAACGATTAGATCTTAAGGCACAAACTAACGGAGATGGGAGTAGACTCTCACATGGTGGATTGGATAGTGGACTACTTGACAGATAGACCTCAGTATGTGCGGTTGGGAGGCTGTAGGTCTGACACGGTGGTCAGCAGCACAGGAGCGCCGCAGGGAACCGTACTCTCTCCGGTCCTGTTCACCCTGTACACATCAGACTTCCAATATAACTCGGAGTCCTGCCATGTGCAGAAGTTCGCTGATGACACAGCCATAGTGGGGTGTGTCAGGAATGGACAGGAGGAGGAGTATAGGAAACTGATACAGGACTTTGTGATATGGTGCAACTCAAACTACCTGCGTCTCAATATCACCAAGACCAAGGAGATGGTGGTGGACTTTAGGAGATCTAGGCCTCATATGGAGCCAGTGATCATTAATGGAGAATGTGTGGAGCAGGTTAAGACCTACAAGTATCTGGGAGTATAGTTAGATGAGAAGCTAGACTGGACTGCCAACACAGATGCCTTGTGCAGGAAGGCACAGAGTCGACTGTACTTCCTTAGAAGGTTGGCGTCATTCAATGTCTGTAGTGAGATGCTGAAGATGTTCTATAGGTCAGTTGTGGAGAGCGCCCTCTTCTTTGTGGTGGCGTGTTGGGGAGGAAGCATTAAGAAGAGGGACGCCTCACGGCTTAATCAGCTGGTAAGGAAGGCGGGCTCTGTCGTGGGCAAAGTACTGGAGAGTTTAACATCGGTAGCTGAACGAAGGGCGCTGAGTAGGCTACGGTCAATTATGGAAAACCCTGAACATCCTCTACATAGCACCATCCAGAGACAGAGAAGCAGTTTCAGTGACAGGTTACTATCGATGCAATGCTCCTCAGACAGGATGAAGAGGTCAATACTCCCCAATGCCATTAGGCTTTACAATTCATCCGCCAGGAGTTAAGAACTTTTTTTTAAAGCTATTATTAATGCTTTTTGAGTTAGTGATTTAGATGCATATCATATTTTTACTGAGTTAAGTATTGTATGTAATTAATTTTTGCTACAACAAGTGTATGGGACATTGGAAAAAAGGTTGAATTTCCCCATGGGGATGAATAAAGTATCTATCTATCTATCTATCTAGTTGCGTATCTTTAAGGTCATCTTAACATCTAACCTGATATGGGAGTAGCGGGGTCATCTATCATTTATGAAATAAGTCTGTTTCATGAAACTACCTTTAAACATGGAGTGATTGAATATCTTTTTTTTTTTTGCACACAACTGCATTGTAACATACATTCATTTCTCCACTGCTATTTTGTGCCAATTCTTGTAGGTGTGATATTTTCATACATTGTTCACTGCAGTCTGTTTTTTTTTTAAACTTGCAAATTGTACACAGCTCGAGGTGTCTCTTGTGGGAAGGCAAATAGCATCTCAGACTGTGCTTTATGCATAGGTGACGCGGGCTCCATATTTAAACACATTGCATTTAAGTCTAATGTTTTAATATCCGCCACAGCAAGGCGACTGAAATGACAATAACTTATACTCGCGCTGTGCCTGTGTGTATGGAAGTCGATTTCTTTCATTATCTATCCAATAAATCATGCCGGGACGGTTTTGTTGTTTCCATTCCCACGCCTTGATTATATCTAAATGAACACTGTACGGCCAATCATGCTGTGTAATGAAAGAACGATTACCGTAGATAATGTATATGTCGCAGCTTGCATCGTTCGAACAATCTGGGGCAGTATAACATCAAAGACAACTCTACAAGTTTTTTCTTGGCGAACTCTGCTTTTGACTTCAGACAAGCAGGTCTTTCCATCGCAAATGAGAATTCGTGTCCAAACCTCACTTCAATTTCGTTGTTGGTAATGAAGTATTCCCCTCTCGGGTTCTTTCACAAGTTTCAATATTCAGACCAAAAGACATAGGATTTAGGGGCAGGTTTTGGCCGTTTGTCCCATCGCGTCTTCTCCGCTATTTCAGCAAGGCTGATCCAATTTTCCTCTCAGCGCCAACCTCCTGCCCTGAGCAATCAGACTGAGCTTCTCATATACCAAACGAATTGACTTCAACAACTGCATGAGGCAAAGAAGCCCACAGATTTGGCCAAAGAAATACATTTTCACCTCCGTTCCAAAGGACGCCCTTCTATCCTGAGGCTGTGCTATCTGGACTTAGACTGTCCCACCACAGGGGACTTCCTATTGAACGTCTCACGCCTTGGTTATATCCACATGAAACACCGTACGGCCGGTCATGTTCACCACAGAACAGCATGAGTACATGGGAAATAGCAGCAGGAGTAGGACTCCTGGCCGTCCGAGCCTGATTCGTCATTCAATAAGATCGTCACTGATCTGACCCTGTATTCATGTCCAACTACCTGCCCTTCCACCATAACCCTTAACTCCCCTACTACGCAAAAATCTATCCGACCTACTCTTAACTCTACTTACTGAGGTAGCCTCCACTGAGGTAACCTCCACTCCACTCTATCCTGTTCATAATTTTATATGTTTCTATACAATTTCCCCTCATCGTTCTGAATTCCAGAGACTGAATCTCTCCTCATAGTTTAACCCCCTCGTGTCTGGAATCAAGCTGGTGAAACTCCTCCGCCAGTATATCTTTCCTCAAGTAAGGAGACGAGAACTTCACACAGTGCTCCAGGTGCGGCCTCACCAGTACCCTGTACAGTTGCAGAATAACCACTCTGTTCTTTAATTCAATCTCTCTAGCAATGAAGGACAACATTCCATTTGTCTTCTCGATTGCTTTTTGCAGCTGCAAGCTAACATTTGTGGGGTTCATGCACAAGCACTCACACGTTTTCCTCCACAGCGGCATGCTGAAATACTTTACCATTGAAACAATAGACTGAACTTCCTCTTTTCCTTCTAAAGTTGGCGATCTCGTACTTACTGCCATTGTACCCCATCTGCCAGACCCTTGCCCACTCGATTAACCCATCTATATCGCTTTTCAGACTCTCCGTATCCTCTGCACAACTTGCTTTCCCACTCCATTTAGTGTCATCAGCAACCTTAGATACACTACACTCAGTCCCCTCTTCCAGACCGTTCATGTATATCGTGAACAGTTGTGGCCTCAGCTCCGACCTCGGGGCAAACCGCTCACTGCTGATTGACAACCACAGTAACAACCATGTATCCCAATCCTCTATCCATGCTAATAAGTCACCCCAACTCTATGCTTCCTTATCTTACGGAAACAAGTTGTTTATGTGACACATTATCGAACGCCTTCTGAAAGTAAAAGTAAATAACACCTGTCTGTTCCCCTGTGAACTCTCCGCTCGCTGTAGCCTCAAATAACTCTTGTAACTTTGTCAAACAGGGCTTGCTTAAGCCGGATCCCGGCAGCATCTGCATGATGGATCCATTTGTTTTGAGACGCTTTGCTATTTCTTCTTTACCGATAGCTTCATGCATTTTCCCATTACAGATGTTAAACTAATTGGCCTATAGTTACCTACCCATTGTCTACAGCTTTTCTTCAAAGATTACTTGACATTTAATTACTTCCAATCCGCCGGGATCTGCCGAAAGACCAGAGAATTTTGGTAAGTTATCACGAATGAAAGATGGACCTGCAATTCTACGCATTTCCTAAATATTTCAGGCCCAAATGGGAAGTTTAACAATTATCAATTCTGGAACGCTTGGATTCTAAACTAACCACTGACAACATGAAATCAAAGGAACTGGAACCATTCTGAATTATACAGCCATTTGTTCAAGTCAATTTGTTAAGCTTTGTCTCTGCTGGAATAACTTTTCATTTCTTAGTGCCTAACTTAACTGCAATTATCTCGGGGAACATGAGGTATTTCGAAATGCATCACCCGGACCAGGTGGAAATGTCTTTGATGCGATTATTTAGGCATATTCGATCTTTTCTTTCCTTTCTTTTTAAATCTTTTTATTAATTTTTAAGCAAACATAAATGAAACATGAAGACAGAGAGTTTGAGACCTCCCAAACTCATGGTATTTATGAACAAAAAAGTTTAAAAAAAACCCAAAAATAAGAAAAAAAATAACTAACCAACATGGGCCATAGCATTATGTTAAATATATAATAACTCCGAACCTCCATCCAGATAATTAAGGATAATAAAAGTAAGGTTTAGGAAAAGACAATTTAACTCATATGAAAATGTTGAATAAATGGTCTCCAAGTTTCTTCAAATTTAACTGAAGGATCAAAGACAACACTTCTAATTTTCTTCTAAGCTCAAACAAGAGATAGTTTGAGAAAACCAATGAAATATAGTTGGAAGATTAATTTCTTTCCAATTCAATAAAATAGATATTCCAGCCATTAATGTAACAAATGCAATCATCCGTCGAGATGAGGGGGATAAACGACTATTATCCGCCATCGGTAAACCGAAAATTGCAGTAATAGGATGCGGTTGGAAATTGATATTCAGAACTGTTGAAATAATACTGAAAATGTCTTTCCAGTAATTTTGCAAACAAGGGCAAGACCAAAACATATGGGTCAATGAAGCAACATCAGAATGACATCAATCACAGGTTGGATTAACATAAGAATAAAATCGAGCAAGTTTATCCTTAGACATATGAGCTCTATGTACAACCTTAAATTGTATTAGGGCATGCTGAGCACAAATAGAAGAAGAATTGACTAATTGTAAAATTTTCTCCCATTGCTCTGTGGGTATAAGACAATGAAGTTCTTTTCCCCATTCCTTCTTAATTTCTTCTGATACTTCTGGCTGTATTTTCATGATCATAACAGCTACTAAACCCTTCTGACAAGGATTCAGAGCTAAATCTTTTTTTGTAATGTCTGATGGACATAGTTTCGGAAAAGACTGCAACTCATTATTCAAAAAATGGCTAACTTGCAAATATCTAAAAAATGAGTTTTAGGTAAATTATATTTATTAGATAGCTGTTCAAAGGACATAAAGCTATCATCTAAAAATAGATCACGAAAACATGTTATACCTTTTGTTTTCCATAGAACAAAGGCTTGATCCATAAAAGAGGGCCGCAAAAGAAAGTTAGATATTGTAGGGCTTGATAAGATTAACTTATTCAAGCCAAAAAATTTACGAAATTGAAACCAAATTCGCAATGTATGTTTAACTATGGGATTAGTTATTTATTCAATTTAGATAAAGAAAAAGGAAGTGAAAATCCTAAAATTGAATACAATGAAAAGTCTTGTACAGATTTACATTCCAAATTTACCCATTGTGGGCAAGCTGCTATAGTCGATTCTTGTGTCCAAAATATTAAATATCGTATATTAACTACCCAATAGTAAAATCTCAAGTTTGGCTTAGGCTTCTGTAAATATGTTTTGCTTAGTCTAGGATTTTTATTCTGCCACAGGTAGGAAGATATTTTGGAGTCAATGATATCAAAAAAAGACTTAGGAATAAAAATTGGTAATGTTTGAAATAAATACAAGAAATTGGGTAATACCATCATCTTAATAGCATTAATTCGACCGACCAATGACAAAGATAATGGGCACCACCTGGTAACGTTGCTTAATTTGGTCAATTATAGGTAAGAAGTTAACTTTAAATAAATCTTTAAGTTTTTTGGTAATTTTCATACCCAATAATTAAAATAATCTGTGACAACTTTAAATGGTAAATGTTTATAAATTGGAACTTGCATATTTAATGGAAATAATTCGCTCTTAATAAAATTCAATTTATAACCAGAAAAGTTACTAAACTGAGCAAGCAAGGACGAAATAGCAGGAATAGATCTCTCAGGGTCAGATATGTATAGTAACAAATCATCAGCATATAATGATAACTTATACGTCCCTTCCCCACAAGTAATACCCAAAATATGAGGTGATTCACAAACGGCTATACCTAAAGGTTCCAAAACAATGTCAATTAGTAAAGGACTTAAAGCATATATGTCAAACTCAAGGCCCGCGGTGGAATTATCTTTGGCCCGCGAGATAATATCTAATTACTATTAAAGCTGGCCCCAATAATCTAAGCGCCTATGGCGTATGATATGGCTAATGCTGAGTTTATTCAGGTACCTGGTTTTCAGGGTTTTTAGTGTTCTTTCGGCAGTCTTCTTCATAAGAAACGAAATCTGTAAAGTGAAACACTTTGTAGTTATAGCAGAGACTGAGACACATGAGAGCAGGCTGAAAAAACGGAGGCAACGAAAGCTGCGTTCACACGCGTCCGACTGATCCGGCCCGCATGAAGCTGCATTTTGCTCAATCCGGCCCGTGACCTAAAATGAGTTTGACACCCCTGACTTAAAGGACAGCCTTGCATTGTACCACGGAATAACTGAAAAAAAATGAGATCTTTGATTATTGGTAAAGACTGAACCCAAGGGTTTATAGTATATTAATTTATTCCATGATATAAATTTCGAACTAAAATTAAAATGCCGTATTAAATAATTATGGCCATTCAACTCTATCAAATGTTTTTTCAGCATCTAAGGAAATGACACATTCTGGTATTTTGGGTGAAGGAGTATAAATAATATTAATTAATTTTCTAATGTTAAAAGATGAGTAGCGTTTTTTAATAAATCCAGTCTGATCTTCAGAAATAATTCGAGGTAATATATTTTCTAATCTAGGGGCCAAAAATTTACGAAAAATCTTAAAATCCGTAATCAGCAAGGATATAGGCCGATAGGATGCACAATCAGTAGGGTCTTTATCTTTTTTAAGAATTAAAGAAATAGAGGCTTCATAAAAAGTTTGTGGCAATTTAATTACAGTTAACGCATCTTTAAAAATTTTACAAAGCCAAGGAGAAAGTATAGAGGAAAAGGATTTTTAAAAAATCTACAGTATAACCATCCGGACCAGGAGCTTTACCGGAATTCATTGAAAAAATAGCCTTTTTTATTTCAGTTTCCGTAATAGATGTATCTAGTAATACACTATCCTCTACTGTTAATTTTGGGATATTCAATTTTCTTAAAAATTCATCTATTATAGAAGAATCCTCAACAAATTCTGATTGATATAAAGAATTATAAAAATCTTGAAAGGCTTTATTTATCTCCTTATGGTCGATCGTCAGAGTGTCATCTTGTTTACGAATCCTAGTAATCTGTCGTTTAACCGAAGCAGTTTTCAATTGATTAGCCAATAATTTGCCAGACTTATCTCCATGTACATAAAACTGGGTTCTAGATTTAATTAACTGATTTTCAATTGAACATGTTAACTCGTAGTGTTGGCATATTTCAGAGCATCGCTATAAGCGGAACGCACCATATTTCCTGTCTTAATACAAAGTAAATAAATTATTCATGAATCATAGATTTGTGGTTTATAAAGACTGAAATAGGCATTTTCGCCCAACTGGTCTTTATAGCCAAAACATCTGTTTACACTAATCTCAAGGCTGCTTGTCTGCCTTATCTAGATAAACCTATTCTATCGATATAATTATCCAAATGTCTGTTAATGAATACAGTTTTACTTATCTCTACCGGTTCTGTCAGTTCGTTTCATCAATTCACCAATGCTTCTTTGAAAATACTTGTCTTCTTAACATGATAAATCGTACTGTTGACATATTTCCGGGCATCGCTATAAGCTGAACGCTCCATATTTCCTGTCCATTTCCAACGTAAATATATAAATTCATGAAGGCATCTCTTGTCCATTGCCGTCCTCTTACATCCGCCGAAGGTTGAATCTTTAGTTTAATTAGGATCGGAAACTGGAACAAACAGCGATGTATTGCCGATATTATTACTGCGTTCATAGAAGCTTATTACAGGAAGGACTTGTCAACTTTAGAGAGGGTGCAGAAGGGATTTACCAGGATGCTGTTTCCACTTTGAAGCTCAGTTAACCGAGCTAAAACTTTTCTTTTCGAACAAAGGAGGATAAGGGGTGAATTGTTACAGATATACTAGATAATGACAGCCATTTATAGAATATATACCCAGTTATTTTTCCCGTTGCGGAAATAGCCAATATAAGAGGGCATTATTTTAAGGTGAGGGGAATTATGTATAATAATGGGTGTCAGAGAAAAGCAGTTTGTGCAGAGTAGTGTCTGCGTGGAACATTCTCCAATGGACGGTGATAGGTCAAGATACTTTCGGGACATTTATCAAAGTGTCCACACGTAAATAGATGATAGCAAAATGGAGTCTATGTAGAAGTGATCCCTTACTGTGCTGTAATCTCCATTCTCTTCATGGTATCCATTCTTCTGCGGCTTTCTGCCTCCTCCAACTTAACTGGCCCTCCTTCTATCTTTCTAAAGTCTCCCTACTTGACCACAAAACCATCAGTGACTTCATCCACATTATTGACATATACTGTGAAAAGAAACGATCGTAACACAAACCCGTGTCGGATACCAACAGTCACCGGCATCAGCCAGAAATGCTCCCTGTGTTCCTGCTATTTGATTCCTGCTTACCCATGCTGTTGTACTTCATGTAACAACCTGCGCTCAAAACTTGTTAGGTTTCCAAAGTGTTTTTATTTTCATTCAATCGAGAGTATAATACTTGAATTGGAGATATTCGCTCTGCATGTCTGTGACTTGCATGGAGATATGGGTGGTTGCACTTCTGTCCTGACAGAAACGTTAAATGTTTTCTCTTTTCCGTGGACACTGCCTGGCCTGCTGAGTTCCTCCAGCATTGTGTGTGTGTGTGTTGGTTGGATTTCCAGCATCTGCAGATGTTCTGGTGCCCTGTGTGTGGGTGGAATGCCCTGTCTGTGGATGATACAAAGACTGGTGGCATTATGGATTGTTTAGAAGGGATACAGCAGGATATATTTCCTTTGCGGATATGGAGAGAGAATCACCAGATGGGTTTATTGAGAACACGTCTGTGTCATTGCATCTTTGAAAACCAAATGATAAGAGACAAAACACCGCTAATGATACGACTTTAAACAAATTGACGGACAGAGAAACCTTCGGGTCCAACTCTGTATCCGACGGAAACTGACTCCCATGTTGATGGAGTGACTGAGAAAGCACATGCCATGACGGGCTCTGGAGCAGGGAAAGCTGAGGAAAGCTCTTGATACCAGTTTATGAGACCCTGAGATTCATAGATTGGGGAGCGGATTGCTGTCATTCTCAGGGAGCTAAGGGGTATCATATCACAGGCCATGAGCTTGAGGTCAGACGGGTAACTTCAAAGGACATGTGTTGGGCACTAATGTAGTCCCAGGGAAAATGAAAGTCGCCACTGCGGCTACTCTGTTGCTTTTATGTCTTTCCATGCACTGTCTGCATGCAAGTGTTATGCAGTTGCTCCACTGACCCTCGTTGACATTTGGGAGACCTCTGGTACAACCCGATCATTGTCATGACTTACTGCTCGTTGCCCCCTTGACTTTTAGAACAGCAATAATGGTTCCCCTTCTCTGTTTGTCCTTGGTAACACACAGGTATAGAAATATTCTGCATTGATGCTTTTACCACTCATGCTTGCTAACCCTGAGATGAACTCCGTACCTGGAGTACGGGTTGGCCACTCTTGGTCTGGCCTCTACCGTTTGACGTGTTTGGCAAGGGTGATTATACCCAGAGTCCAAGCACATGTTCCTGACTCCAGCCAGCACAGCTCTCAGCCACACTGAAGCCCGTAACTCTCCAAACCCCTTGTGGTCCTCTTGAAGGTTCACAGATATTTCAGCTTCCGTATCGCTGAACACAAGAAATTCAGTGGATCATCCTGATGTGGTTTTCGGCCGAAACACTCACCATTTATTTCACTCCATAGTCACTGCCTGAACCTGTGGAATTCCTCCAGGAATGCGTGTGTGTGACGTTCCGTATTACAATGCTCCACCGTACGGTGTCATATTGAATGAACCCTCCAGCCTGTCCTCGGTGCCACGTAGAAGATCATGAATAATCCCTGTTGCGCTCCACAAGTTACATCTCTCTCGCTGGAAAACCTATTACAACTCCATTTTTTTCGCGAGTAGAACAGCCCTCAATCCATGGTAAAACACGTCTAATATTTACATTTATTTTCCTTTTAGTTTATAACCATATATCTCAAGTGGAGACTTGAAATCTACCTTTTGTGAATTGGAGTTCAAGTCAAGAGCTTCAATATAAGAGTTATCTCATGTTCACGCTGCAAGATACCCAGGAGGCAGGAGATTGCTCGTGTCTCCTGTCAGTGTTTTACTGATTTCTGTCCTTGAAGTGCTGGTGTTGTACTCGGTTCTAACAGTGGACAAGAGTGCCGAGTGCGAGCTAGTTAGAGTGTTGACTGCACAGCGCGTTGCGTTATTTACAGTATGTGTGTGTCTTCATTTGTAGAGTTCATTGCCCTCACAGAAAACCTCTGACTATTTCTGTACTGTTCAGTTTCTGTATGTACGGGTTGGGCGGACTGGGGGGGGGGGTGGTGTTGGGTTGGGCGGACTGGGGGGAGGGCTGGGTGTTGGGGTGGGAGGGAGTGGCGGGACGGTGGGAGTTGGGTTTGGCGGACTGGGGGGGTGGTTGTTGGGGTGGGGGAAGTGGCGGGACGGTGGGTGTTGGGAGGACTGTGGGGAGTGGTGGGTGTTGGGTTGGGAGGACTGAGGGAGGGGTGGGTGTTGGACTGGGGGGAGTGGGGGGAGATGTGGGTGTAGGACGGATTGGGGGGAGGGGTAGGTGTTGGACTGGGGGGAGTGGGGTCTTTCTCCTGTTGAAATATTCCGGTGTAAAGCTCCCTGTCCACACTGGGTAGAGAGTGGTCTGTGTTGGGTTGGGACTCCACAATGTAGATTTCGTTTTCCATGTCTTATCTGCACAGCCGAGTGGTTGGTGCTGTGAACGCGCTCTGTGGTGTATCGCTACAGAAATAAACAAACAATTCAGTACTTCAGTCCACCATTATTCTGGCCCCGCTGCAATTCCGTTCAGCGTGACTCGATCGCCCCTTCACCGGCCACTAAATGGTATCTGCTGAGCTGCAGCATCGGTGTGAGACGTGGCCACACAACTGTAAAATACCAAGTATTGCCAGCGAATCCACTGGTTAGGGTTGCTGCGCCCCTTCATCTTAGATGATGCCCCTCGTTATTGTAACGGACCCACCTGCCTTGGAAGAGAGCCCAATGATCCCCAAAACAGAAAGTATCTCACTGAACCGACTACTCAGCCACACATTTAACTGCACCACCTTCCCAGGTCTCAGCCCGCTTTCACGCAGAACAGGGGGTAATCCTGGGAACAACACAATAAAGGACATTCTCACTGTGTCTGCTCGGACTCAATCTTAGCACTGGCATCAGTGAAGTAACGCTTCATTCTCAAGGATTACTCATGGCCGCAGTTAAAGCTATGTGTGCCTTTGACTGACTCAGCAACAACACAGAACATCATTGCACATGAAGAGCCCCTCAGCTCACGATGTCTGTCCTGTGCCAAATAAAACTAAATCTCCTCTGCTTGTGTGTCAATATCTCCCGGGTTCCAATATATTCATGTGCCCATCTGAAAGCTCTTAATCACAGTATCGGAAATACTTCCACCAGCGCGTACCGGGCACCGTCTCATCTCAACGTAAAGAAATAATCTGGGACGCACACGTTTGAAATTACCCTCTCTCTCAGCTTAATGCTGTGACTTCTGAGAACGGACATTTTCCTAATGCTGAATGTCTACTCCACTGAGGTCTCCAATATTTTATTAAATTCCGTCAAGCCTCTCCTCAGCCCGATAACCACCGAGGAGAACAGTCCCCGCCGGTCTAACTGAAACCCTCTAGTCCAGACAATATCCAAGCAAAATATCTGCACCATGTTCAGCTGAATTACATTCCTACGGTGTGATGACGGGAACTGCACACGGTGATCCAAGTGCGACCGAATTAATAATTTCGACAACTATAACACGATATTCCAGCGCCGCTGACGCCTCTGTGATGACGACAAGCATGCTGCGCACTTCCTTCTCCATCTGGTCTGCATGGTCCAGAACAGAGGCACGTCCATTCGCAAGAGAGATGACGAGGAATTTCTTTAGGCTGAGGGTTGTGAATCTGTGGTATTCATTTCCACCGACTTCTGCAGGATCTTATATTTGTTCGGATTTTTGAAATCATGAGATATACGGGCATGGAATCAGTACTTGTTTGGAAATTTGCTAGTCAATGCTGTCGCCAGGGGCTTTAGCAGCACCGGACTGACAAGACAGCGGCTAAACCGTCCCCTCCAAGGAAGGCACATCGCTCATTTTACCCACATTGAACTCAGTCCGTGATACTGGCAATGTTATATTGATCAGCAAACTGAAGGAGATAGTGTTTATTAAAAAGAAATGACGGTGTATAATGATAAAATGTATGTTTACGATTCAAGCATTGCAAAACAGAGCTGCACTAACCCTCTCCACGGAATATGTTTCGAAACAGCATTAAATGAATGTCCTTCTAATTCCCTTTGAAGAGCTAAATATAAACGACAATGACACAATAAGTAGTTACACTGAGTGTTTGTTCATTGGATTGTGTCTAATCAGACGAATGGGAGCACTAAGTGATTTAAGCGCGGATCCGACGAGTGTATAAGAAGTCTTTGAATCAGAGCATGCGGGTATTTGGGACATTTTGTACAACCGATCGCTGTTTCACGTAGAAAATGGGATACTCCGCAATTTACAACGTCATCAGAATTTACTACCCGGTGCTTGCAGCACTCGGAATTCCGGGTAATGTTATGTGTTTGTGTTACTCTCGGGGTATCGTAGACTGAAATAATCTCGATTCATTTGCGGTCCAGTGCATTGGACGGTGAAAAGAAACCTTCACTCTAATTATAATTCTACTTGTAAATCTCGTTAATTAATATGTTTAATCTTACACTTATATATTATTTGAGTGTTTGATATAGTTTTATACTATCGTGGACACAACTGTATGCCAGAAATGTTTAAGTTTGATTAGAAAACGCGCAGACCGAGACTACCGCACCCACAATGCCGGCGAAACTCAGTCCAACAAGCAGCATTTATGTAGAGGAAGAAATGTTCGAGGAGACCCTTCAGCAGCACTTCATCAGATCAGTTTGTAAAGATACCACTTTGCGTAACAACCTGATAGCGACAGTACTGACTTACCAGATCCGGTCAACGCTGAGCCCGCCCTGTGACGTAATATCTTCCTCTGACGTCCGGCTTTCCCGGCACGATTCCTCTCATAAAATCCTCAAAGTTCACTGTAGGGACGAGGAGACGCGACGCACCTCAGTTATTAAATCCCAAAGTATTATCAGCTGTTCCCGCATCTCCCCGTGTAAAATTACTTCTTCCTCCCCTGTCATCATAAGCTGAGAGAATTGAAATAAAATCGTCGTTTTATGTTCCAGGTGGTTTAGCTTTAAAATCCAAATTAATACATAACCTCTGCAGTATTTTTCAGTGAAATAATTAAATGGTAGAACGGTCCCGCGCCCTTTTCTATTTGTTCTGAAATTACATTAAATGTGGCCAACCCTCCGAGGTACCTCGATCCTGAATGTTTCAGTGGAGTTACCTTGAGTTCTGCCATTGATGTTCAATCAGCGAACGTGACTCTTTCTCATGGGTCCTCCCCGATAGCGGAGAAAACGCAGCCATGCAGATGAAATATGATTTTTCAGAGTAATCTGTCGGACAATTATTTATCTGTTTCTCCAGACAAGAATAGGATTCTCCTCAAACCAGCGGCTGCGGCTATTACTCCATCACTTTGTCCTTTCCAGCGCGACTGTCTGCTGAAGTGAGGAGTACATGTGTGTCCTGTTGTATTAATTTCCGTTCAGTGGCTTCCCCCTTTCTCATTTTCTTTTTAACGATCCCAACAATTATTATTGAATGTGCAGAATTTAATGTTCGGGCATTGCTTTCAAATTCATTTTGATTTTTATGAGCATGTGCATTTCCCAAGATTAATTCACTGATCACAACTATCTCGGCAAAGCTCTGTTTAGCTCACCCGTGGTACCCATTCGTAAGTTTGGCATCTCTCTTTTCGTGGGATCTAGCATTCAGTACACATCGCTGGTATGTCCGTTGCTCTGACAGAGAGCGTAGCGTGTGAATCTGGATTTAAAATGCATTCATGATCTTTATTCGATGTAATTATGAAATAATTTCATTTTAAACTGAAGCCAATTAAATGATCGCTTTTGAAGAATTGTAATTACGTCATATCGTCTGAAATTAAAATCAATCTGCCCGCCATCCGTGCCGCTCTCCGCAAGACGCTTTCCTATTAAGGACAGTTCTTGATAACCTCGCCTTCCCGGACTGGGATACGGCCCGTTACTAACTACATAACAGATCCGCCTGAGGGTTAACTGCTGGATGTGAAACTGGCGAGATGTATATAGTGTATTAAGTGGAATGATACCCTGACACCAAACTATGGCCCATTCGACTATTACTCACAGTCGGCAAATAAAGTCACACGAATCATTCTGCGGTTAACGATAGTATGTTTTAATAATTTATTTCAGTTAATTTAACGGCGATTGTGATCCTGTCCCGCGGGAAGTGCGGTCTGTCCAAATGCATCACTCTCTACCTTGTGGCCATGGCGGTGGCCGATCTGATGGTGGTGATCGTTGTTATTATACTACAGAGGATAAATCGTATCTATTTACTTGCTAATTTCTTGCTTGTAACTCCGACGTGTTCTCTGCTACTGATCCTGGGTCTCGCAAGCTTGGACTGTTCTGTTTGGTTGACGGTGGCTTTCACTTTTGATCGGTGCGTCGCCATTTGCTGTGAGAAGCTGCGGAACCGATATTGCACCGAGAGAACAGCGACTGTGGTGGTAGCAACAGTGAGTGCGGCGTGTTGTGCCCCGGCCATTCCATATTACTTTGCAATGGATCGATGGCGTTGTGTCCTTGTAGCTGATTACTCCACATTAGCCTTCTGGAGAGCCTACGAGGTATTTGACATCATCTTAACACCGTTACTACCAATATGCTTAATTGTGCTCTTTAATGTTTCAACCGTCAAACGTATCATAGCGACAAACAGAGTTCGCCAGGTACTTCGAAAAAGCAGTGAGAATTGTAATGACCCGGAGATAGCAAACCGGAGAAAGTCAATGATACTGTTGTTCGCACTTTCAGCCAATTTCATATTATTTTGGATGCCCTATGCTGTGCATTCTGTGAACTGGCAATCCGAAAACTATTTCTATACAGATAGATATTTCAGCTCACCGTCATACATCCTGCAGGTATGTGGGTTGATGCTGTCTTCTCTCAGTTGCTGCACCAACACGTGTATCTATGGCCTGACACAGAGAAAATTCAGGGAGGAGCTGAAGAATGGCGTAAAATATCTGTTTGTAGCAACGGGAAAGATTTGCAAATAAAATGCAAACAGGATTATTCCTTCTTGCAGCTTCGAAACGATTAATCACAATAGTATTTTATTTGAGATTCAGGCTAACGTGCTTTGGTATCTCACTGTTCAAACGATTTGCGGAAGTAAGGCAACAGGGTTTAAATTATTATTATCATCAAGAAAGGTAATTCACTCGGATATCATGAAATTTCAATCCATTATATTTGATTACACCGTATCTAAACTTACGAACGGGAATGAATCTCACCCATTTGAAAGAGTATTTGATTTGAGTTTCTAGCGATTGCTATTTCAGAATCTCACTGTACAGTCAATCAGCGGGTATTAACGAACAGGGATTAACTTATTAATATCTTCATGGAAAGACTTCTGACTGGGATGTAATAAAACTTCAATAAACTATGGCTGATTACGAGGTATCTGAGCATTTGAACAGGAATTAATCTGATTCGTGCAGTGGGCAAACTGTTGACAAATTCTCTGCATGGTATTAAAACATACATAATATATAAAAATATTATTGTATAATCCTAAATTCATCATTATTGCCTCGGCTTCTACGGCATTTATGTTTCATATTATTGTCTCTGAATATCAGCATCAGACGGTAAATGGAATATAATAGTTGTAGAATGATTTCGATGTTCTCCGCGTCACAGTAACATTTCCGTGACAGAACAGTCTGGAATAGCGACGTAACAAGGATCCCTTTATAATTACCAGTCACGAATGTGACGTGATCAGCAGGGGCTTGGTCTTTGTACTTAAGTAATGCTTACGCTTTGAAATACATTAATGCGAGCTGCTGGACAATTGTCATGCTTTGGTCATTGCGGAGGCATTAACAGTTGATATGCTTTGGTCATTGCGGAGGCATTAACAGTTGATATACTTTGGTCATTTGGAGGCATTAACAGTTGATATGCTTTGGTCATTTGGAGATTGCGGAGGGATTACTAATGATTTTTCAAGAATCGATGGATTCTGGCATTGTACCAGATTTCTGGAAAATTGCAAATGTTACTCCGCCAGTAAGAAGGGTGGGAGGCAGCAGAAAGGCAACTATGGACTTGTTAGCCTGATATCAGTGGTTGGGAAGATTTTGGAATCGGTTGTTAAGGATGAGGTTATGGAATACCTGGAGGCACACAAGATAGGCCAAAGCCAGCATGGCTTCCCGAAAGGAAAATCCTTCCTGACTAACCTACTGCAATTTCGTTGAGGAAATTACAAGCAGGGTGGACAAAGGAGATGAAGTAGATGCGGTGTACTTGAATTTTCAGAAGGCCTTTGATAAAGTGCAGCACATGAGGCTGCTTATCAAGATTACAGCCTATGGTATTACCAGGGAGTAACTAGCATGGATGGAGCATTGGCTGATCAGCATATAGCAGAGCGTGGGAGTAAAGGAATCCTATTCTGGCTGGCTGCCGGGTACCAGTGGAGTTCCACAGTGCTCAGTTTTGGGACCGCTGCTTTATACGATGTATGTCAATGATTTGGACTATGCAATTAATGGCCTTGTGGGTAAATTTTCAGATGGTACAGAGGTAGGTGGAGGAGCGGGTAATGTTGAGGAAACAGAAAGTTTGCAGAGACACTTAGATATTTTAGGGAAATGGGCAGAGAGGTGGCAAATGCAATATAACCTTGGAATTTTTTTGGCCATACATTTCGTTGGAAGAAATAAACAGCCGTACTATTATTTCGATGGGCAGACACTTCATTTTCATTTCATTTTTCAATAATTTCATTGATTTTCCAGCAAACAATATACAAATCAGAGGAGAAGTTTTAGCAAACAGATAATACAAAAGACGTATATATTGTCAAAATCAGTTAAGTTTAATGTTACGCTGTTATATATGCAATATAATCAAGAAACCACAACTCCCCTTAACAAATCGTAAAAGAAAATGGAAATTTTATTTAATAAGTGAAAAAAAAACACTAAACTATCCCGGAGCAAAAAAAAAGGAAAAGAAAAGAAAAGAAAGATTGGGCAGTCCATTTGAGAATAAAATCAGAAGAAAGAGAAAGAGTGAAAAATATATTTCCAGTCACCTCCGAACCTTCGCAGATAAGGATTTTCCCTAAAGAGAATAAAGATAAATAAACAAACAAATAAATAAATAAATAAACGAACGAACGAACGAACGAATGAATGAATGAATGAATGAATGAATGAATGAATAAATAAATAAATAAATAAATAAATAAATAAATAAATAAATAAATAAATAAATAAATAAATAGATAAATAGATAAATAGATAGATGGATGGATGGATGGATAAATAAATTGTATGAAAAAATTGAATAAAGGGTCGCCAGACTTGCTCAAAATTAAAAGATGTGTCAAACGTCCGGCTTCTAATTCTCTCCAAACTGAAACATGACATAATGTAGGAGAGCCAATAAAAACAGTACGGGGATTAGAATCTTTCCAGTATAACAAGACAGCTCTCCTAGCCAGTAAAGTTGAAAAGGCCATCACATGTTGAGTGGAAGCAGAAACTCTACCTGCTCCTCTGGAATAATCTCAAAAATTGCCGTAAGTGAATTGGGTTGAACATCCACATCTATAACATTGGATAGTATTCTAAACACATCCCTCCAAAACTTATTTATGCTTACACAGGACCAAAGCATATGAGCCAGAGTAGCCACCTCTGCGTTACATCAGTCTCAACTAGGATTTATATTACAAAAAAAACATGCGCCAATTTATCTTTGGATAAATGCCCTCCATGCTCTCCACCTCTTCAATAACTTCCAGTTCCCCGGTACCGACCGCTTCATTTTCACTGTGGATGTCCAATCCTTATACACTTCCATTCCGCATCAAGAAGGCCTCAAAGCCCTCCACTACTTTCGTGACAATAGACCTCACCAGTTCCCCACCACCGCCACGCTTCTGCGTTTGGTGGAACTGGTACTCACACTTAATATCTTTTCTTTTCGCTCTTCCCACTTTCTTCAGACCGTGGGTGTAGCCATGGGCAATCGCATGGGTCTCCGCTATTCCTGCCTCTTCGTTGGTTATGCGGAACAGTCTATGCTCCAAATCTATACTGGTACTGCTCCTCAACTTCTCCTTCGCTACATTGACGACTACATTGGTGGTGCTTCCTGCATCCATGCTGAGCTCGCCAATTTCATCGACTTTGCCTCTAACTTTCACCCAGCCCTCAAATTCACTTGGTCCATCTGGGACACTTCTCTCCCATCTCTGGAGATAGGCTGTCCACTGACATCTTCTATAAACCCACTGACTCTTATAACTACCTCGACTATACCTCTTCCCACCCTGCCACATGCAAAAATGCAATTCCCGATTCCCAGTTCCTCAGTCTCCGCCACATCTGCTCCCAGGATGAGTCTTTCCTTTCCAGGACATCTCAAATGTCCTCTTCTTTAAGGATCGTGGTTTCCTTTCTGCCGTCATTACTGATGCCCTCAACCGCATCTCCTCCATTTCCCGAACTTCGGCCCTCAACCTATCCTCCCGTCACCACAACAGAGACCGAGTTCCCCTTCTCCTCACGTATCACGCCACCAGCCTCCGGATCCA
This sequence comes from Hemitrygon akajei, assembly GCF_048418815.1. NCBI lineage: Eukaryota > Metazoa > Chordata > Chondrichthyes > Myliobatiformes > Dasyatidae > Hemitrygon > Hemitrygon akajei. Next base: position 59,384,899 of record NC_133149.1, read on the forward strand.
GCATATTATCTTCCACAATTTCCGCCACCTTCAATAGGAACCCACCACTAAGCACATCTTTCCCTCTCTACCCCTCTCCGCTTTGCGCAGGGTTCGTTCCCTCCGCGACTGCCTGGTCCACACGTCTCCCACAGATCTCCCACTTGGTACTTATCCCTGCATTGTAAGTGCTACACCTGTCCCTACACCTCCTCTCTTAACACCATTCAGGGCCCCAAACAGTCCTTCCAGGTGAGGTAACACTTCACCTGTGAGTCTGTTGGAATCATCTATTGCTTCTGGTGCTCCTGGTGCGGCCTTCTTGGCGAGACCTGACGCGGATTGGGCGACCCCTTCGTCGAGCTTCTGCGCTCCGTCCGCTACAACAGATAGAATATCACAGTTGCATCCCACTTCAACTCTGCTTCACATTCCCATTCTGATATGTCCATACATCGCCTCCTCTACTGCCATGATGAGGCCAAACTCAGGTTGGAGGAGCAACACACATATACCGTCTGGGTAGTCTCCAGCCCCTCGACATGAATGTTGAATTCTCCAACTTCCGGTAATTCCCTCCCCCTCCCTTCTCCAATCCCAGTTTCACTCTGCCTCCTCCTCCAACTGCCTATCACCACTCTCATCATTCCGCTTTCTTCTACTACCCATAGTGCTTTCATCTTACATTCCTTCTTCAGCTTTCTTGCCTATCCCCTCTCTGCTTCCCCTGCCTCACCCCTTGATCTTTCCCCTTCTGGTTTCTCACCTGGCCCCTACCAGCCTTCTCCTTCCAACCCTCCCCCCGCCTTCTTTATAAGGCCCCTGCCCCCTCCCTCTTCAGTCCTGATGAAGTGTCTCGGCCCGGAACGTAGACTGCTCGTTTCCACGGATGCTGCCCGACCTGCTGATTTCATCCAGCGTGTTGTTCCTGTGCATTTGCCTTCCTCACCGACGACGCAACCTGCAAGTTAACCTTCAGGATGTTTTGCACAAGGACTTTCCAGACCCATTGCATCTCAGAATTTTCTATTTTCCTTCTATGTCGAAAACTGTCTGCTCATTTATTTGTTTCACCAGAGTGCATAACCATGCATTTACTAGCGTTATATTTCATTTACCACTTACCTGCCAAGTACACCGTAACATTGTCTTAACAATTGACCCAGACATCTCCCCAACCATTGAGTTCAGGCTGACTGGCCTATAATTTTCTTTCTGCTGCCCCTGTCCTTTCCTAAAGAGTGGAAAGACATTTGCAATTTTACAGTCCGCCGGAAACACGCTGGACCACAATGTTTCCTGAATGACCTATACTAATGCCTCCACAATCTCCAGGGTGCAGATCATCTGATCCGGGTGAACCTGAATGACCTATACTAATACCTCCACAATCTCCAGGGTGCGGATCATCTGATCCGGGTGACCCTGAATGACCTATACTGATGCCTCCACAATCTCCAGGGTGCCGATCATCTGATCCCGGTGACCCTGAATGACCTATACTAATGCTCCACAATCTCCAGGGTGCCGATCATCTGATCCGGGTGACCCTGAATGACCTATACTAATGCCTCCACAATCTCCAGGGTGCGGATCATATGATCCGGGTGACCCTGAATGACCTATACTAATACCTCCACAATCTCCAGGGTGCGGATCATCTGATCCGGGTGACCCTGAATGACCTATACTAATGCCCCCACAATCTGCATAGTGCCGATCATCTGATCCGGGTGACCCTGAATCACCTATACTAATGCCTCCACAATCTCCAGGGTGCGGATCTTCTGATCCGGGTGACCCTGAATGACCTATACTAATGCCTCCACAATCTCCAGGGTGCGGATCATCTGATCCGGGTGACCCTGAATGACCTATACTAATGCCTCCACAATCTCCAGGGTGCGGATCATCTGATCCGGGTGACCCTGAATGACCTATGCTAATGCCTCCACAATCTCCAGGGTGCGGATCATCTGATCCGGGTGACCCTGAATGACCTATACTAATGGCTCCACAATCTCCAGGGTGCGGATCATCTGATCCGGGTGACCCTGAATGACCTATGCTAATGCCTCCACAATCTCCAGGGTGCGGATTATCTGATCCGGGTGACGCTGAATGACCTATACTAATGCCTCCACAATCTCCAGGGTGCGGATCTTCTGATCCGGGTCACCCTGAATGACCTATACTAATGCCTCCACAATCTCCAGGGTGCCGATCATCTGATCCCGGTGACCCTGAATGACCTATACTAATGCTCCACAATCTCCAGTGTGCGGATCATCTGATCCGGGTGACCCTGAATGACCTATACTAATGCCTCCACAATCTCCAGGGTGCAGATCATCTGATCCGGGTGACCCTGAATGACCTATACTAATGCCTCCACAATCTCCAGGGTGCCGATCATCTGATCCGGGTGACCCTGAATGACCTATACTAATGCCTCCACAATCTCCAGGGTGCGGATCATATGATCCGGGTGACCCTGAATGACCTATACTAATACCTCCACAATCTCCAGGGTGCGGATCATCTGATCCGGGTGACCCTGAATGACCTATACTAATGCCCCCACAATCTGCATAGTGCCGATCATCTGATCCGGGTGACCCTGAATGACCTATACTAATGCCCCCACAATCTGCATAGTGCCGATCATCTGATCCGGGTGACCCTGAATGACCTATACTAATGCCCCCACAATCTGCAGGGTGCAGTTCATCTGATCCGGGTGACCCTGAATGACCTATACTAATGCCTCCACAATCTCCCGGGTGCGGATCCTCTGATCCGGGTGACCCTGAATGACCTATACTAATGCCTCCACAATCTCCAGGGTGCGGATCATCTGATCCGGGTGACCCTGAATGACCTATACTAATGCCTCCACAATCTCCAGGGTGCAGAACATCTGATCCGGGTGACCCTGAATGACCTATACTAATGCCTCCACAATCTCCAGGGTGCCGATCATCTGATTCGGGTGACCCTGAATGACCTATACTAATGCCTCCACAATCTCCAGGGTGCGGATCATCTGATCCGGGTGACCCTGAATGACCTATACTAATACCTCCACAATCTCCAGGGTGCGGATCATCTGATCCGGGTGACCCTGAATGACCTATACTAATGCCTCCACAATGTCCAGGGTGCGGATCATCTGATCCGGGTGACCCTGAATGACCTATACTAATGCCTCCACAATCTCCAGGGTGCGGATCATCTGATCCGGGTGACCCTGAATGACCTATACTAATGCCTCCACAATCTCCAGGGTGCCGATCATCTGATCCGGGTGACCCTGAATGACCTATACTAATGCCTCCTCAATCTCCAGGGTGCGGATCATCTGATCCGGGTGACCCTGAATGACCTATACTAATGCCTCCATAATCTCCAGGGTGCGTATCATCTGATCCGGGTGACCCTGAATGACCTATACTAATGGCTCCACAATCTCCAGGGTGCGGATCATCTGATCCGGGTGACCCTGAATGACCTATACTAATGCCTCCACAATCTCCAGGGTGCGGATCATCTGATCCGGGTGACCCTGAATGACCTATACTAATGCCTCCACAATCTCCAGGGTGCCGATCATCTGATCCGGGTGACCCTGAATGACCTATACTAATGCCTCCTCAATCTCCAGGGTGCGGATCATCTGATCCGGGTGACCCTGAATGACCTATACTAATGCCTCCATAATCTCCAGGGTGCGGATCATCTGATCCGGGTGACCCTGAATGACCTATACTAATGGCTCCACAATCTCCAGGGTGCGGATCATCTGATCCGGGTGACCCTGAATGACCTATACTAATGCCTCCACAATCTCCAGGGTGCGGATCATCTGATCCGGGTGACAAATGAACTTCTAGGTCTTTCAGCGTTTTCAGCACCTTCTCCTTTGTAATAGTAACTGCACTCACTTCTGTTACCTAACCCCCTTCAACCTGTCTTCCGCAGTGAGGACTGATGTAAAATACTCATTTAGTTCATCTACCATCTCGTTGTTCCAGTTTATTCTGTCTCAGACCTCATTATCTGGCAGTCTTATATCCATTCTTATCTCTCTTTTATTTTTTAATATGTAGTTTTCTAACCAACTTGATAGTGTTTGCGAACTTGCTTTTGACAAATTTTGCCATTTGTTTATTTATTATTCTTTTCGAATTCATCTGTCTTGCATCTTCCTCGTTTTTCCCGGAAACCTCTGCAATTTCAGTTCTGCTATCATCCCTGCCTGTTCCGCCCGCCTTCCAATTTACTTTTGACATATCATCTCTCATAGGACTGTAATTTCCTTTACATCACTGAAGTACTGTGACGTCAGACTTGTGCGATCACCTTCTATTCAGAAGTCAGCCCGAGTCCACAACACTTTTGTGAACTTTTGAAAGTACCTGATTCTACGAAGTTCTTTAAGTTCAAAATGAGACGGAGAAACCTGTAGCAGGGAAGGGGATATTTAGGCAGTGCATTAATGATAAGGGACTTGATATTTACCGGTACAAACAGGAGATACTGTGGCCACAAAGAGACGCAGGATCCTGCCTTGCCTCCCAGGTGCAAGGGTCCAGATATAATCGAGCGGCTGCAAGATGTTCCGAAGGGGAAGAGTGAACAGCCAGAGGTCGGGGTGCATATTGGGACCAATGTTGACGAATCTGCCAACACAGATGCCTTGTGCAGGAAGGCACAGAGTCGACTGTACTTCCTTAGAAGGTTGGCGTCATTCAATGTCTGTAGTGAGATGCTGAAGATGTTCTATAGGTCAGTTGTGGAGAGCGCCCTTTTCTTTCTGGTGGCGTGTTGGGGAGGAAGCATTAAGAAGAGGGACGCCTCACGTCTTAATAAGCTTGTAAGGAAGGCGGGCTCTGTCGTGGGCAAAGTACTGGAGAGTTTAACATCGGTAGCTGAGCGAAGGGCGCTGAGTAGGCTACGGTCAATTATGGAAAACCCTGAACATCCTCTACATAGCACCATCCAGAGACAGAGAAGCAGTTTCAGCGACAGGTTACTATCGATACAATGCTCCTCAGACAGGATGAAGAGGTCAATACTCCCCAATGCCATTAGGCTTTACAATTCAACCGCCAGGACTTAAGAACTTTTTAAAAGCTATTATTAATGCTTTTTGAGAGAGTGATTTAGATGCATATCATATTTTTCCTGAGTTAAGTATTGTATGTAATTAGTTTTGCTACAACAAGTGTATGGGACATTGGAAAAAAAATGTTGAATTTCCCCCTGGGGATGAATAAAGTATCTATCTATCTATCTATCTATCTATCTATCTATCTATCTATCTATCTATCTATCTATCTATAAATGGGGAAGGGGTTCTACAGACTGAGTATATAGAGTTTGGAAATAGGGTGAAGAAAAGGATATGCAAGTTCATAATTTCTGGTTTACTCCCAGTGCCATGGGCTAGTGTAGCTAGAAATGGGATGATAGCACAACTGAATAAGAAATTAGGAGATGGTAAAGGGGGCAGTGTTTTAATCTTCGATCAATGGAACATATTTCTGGGCAAGTGCGACCTGTAGAAGAGGGACGGTTTGCAGCTGATCTGGAGGGGCACTAATATGCTGGACGGGACGTTGGCTAATGCTACTCGGGAGGATTAAACTGGTATTGCAGGGGGCTGGGAATCGGAACACCAGGTCACTTAGTGAAGGACTGGACACAAAGTTAGTTATCGGTGAAAGTACGGACAGGCAAAATCAAATAAATAGCTATGATAAGATATATAGTTTGTGTAATACACTCCTGGGCAAGGTGTGTAGTTCAATGCAGGGAATATTATGGGTAAAGGTGACGAACACAGAACATGGATCAGTGCATGGAGCTACAATGCTGTGGCCATTACAGAGACTAGGTTGATAGATGGGCAGGGATGCGTGAAGTTTTTCAAAAGCTGGAGAAGGAAGTTAAAGAGGTGTGAGTTGCACTACGAATCAGGGAGGATATCACAGCCGCACTCAGGGAAGACATAGTGGAGGGTTCAGACACTGAGTCCATTAGAGTAGAACTCAGGAACAGAAAGGTTGCAATCTAGCTAATGGGATTGTACTACTGCCTGCTGTTGGATAATGAGTCTATTCAGATGTCCTCTCAGTGGGTGAGCAGTAAGGTGACAGAGACCACAACTCCCTCACTTCCAAGATAGCTACAGATAAGGATAGGATATTTGTAAAACTGAAAAACGGCAAATTACGGGGGTATTACGCAGAAACTAAGAACAGTTAATTGGAAATAACTTCTCTTCTGGCAAATCCACATCGGACATGTGTAGTTTCTATATAATTCTGGAGAAGGATAGGTCTGGACCCATGGTTGAGATGTTTGATGGGAGAAAAGCTAACTTTGAGGAGATGCGAAAGGATTTAGAAGGAGTGGATTGGGACAATTCATTTTATGGGAAGGATGTAATAGAAAAATGGAGGTCATTTAACGGTGAAATTTAAAGGTACTGAATCTTTATATTCCTGTTAGGTTGAAAGGAAAGGTTCAAAGTTTGAGAGAGCCGTGGTTTTCAAGGGATATTGGAAAATTGGTTCGGAAAAAGAAGAGATCTACAATAAATAGAAGCAGCATGGTGTAAATGAGGTGCTCGAGGAATATAAAGAATGTAAAAAAGAATCTTAAGAAAGAAATTAGAAAAGCTAAAAGAGAATATGATGTTGTTTTGGCAAGTAAAGTGAAAATAAATCCATAGGATTTCTACAGTTATATAAATAGCAAAAGGATAGTGAGGGATAAAATTGGTCCCTTAGAGAATCGGAGTGGACAGCTATGTGTGGAGCCAAAAGAGATGGGGGAAACTTTGAACGATTTCTTTTCTTCGGTATTCACTAAAGAGAAAGATATTGAATTGTGTAAGCTAAGGGAAACAAGTAGGGTAGTTATGGAAAATATGGTGATTAAAGAAGAGGAAGTACTGGCACTTTTATAGAATATAAAAGTGGATAAGTCTCCGGAACCTGACAGGATATTCCCTATGACCTTGAGAGAAGTTAGTGTAGAAATATTTCACAGGGGCTCTGACTGAAATATTTCAAATGTCATTAGACACAGGAATGTACCAGTTGTGCTGAATTCAAATGGTGAGTTGTAAAGATATTATAAATAGGAGGGAAACTATTGACTACAGTGAAGTTTGCTGCTTCGGTATTTCATCGGTTCAGTTATCAGGGCCCCCATAAACCCTCGGGACTCCCCTTCTCACAGTTTTCAGTCGGTGGCCCCCTTCAAATGTGACAGGGCCCCCAAGGGAGCCATATGGATCCCGTTGAGAATAGATGATGTACACCATTTATAGGTGCCTTTGAGCTAGATAATCGCGATAAGCTGACTGCAGGGAACTCTCATTGGATAATTCTCACATTGAATTCTACGCAGAGGGGCGGAATTTCAAACATGGGTGCCATGGGAATGACCAGGACACGCTGTAACGTTACCACTGTGGTCAGGGTTAAGGCTCCAGAGGCAACATTATCATCATGGTCAACGGTGCGCGTGGAATAGTAATGACTTCGGCAGCTTGACGGCAGTGATATCATCATCTCAGTTCAGTGAGCTGAGATCCAGAGAAGCATTGACGACATCAGAGTGATCAGTCACGTGCTTTGAAAGTACAGACCATTTTGCATATTGAATACAAGAGCCCGTAACCGTTCTGACGTTCCCGCTTCACACTCAAAGTGTCTGTTCGTGTCCGCTGTCTTGCAGTTCCAATCCAGGAAGTGGTTCTCCAGGAGGTCAGAGAGAAGAGTCTGAGTGTGACTAGTGGAGATTTTGGGGAGATTCATCAAGTCTGTGTTTCACATCCTTCCCCATCTGCAGAGAAATCTTCGTTGGAATGTTTACTCCTATCAGAGCAACAAATAAAATTATGTCAAAACCTTTAATAATAATGTGTCCCATTTTAATTTAACACCAACATGTGGTGTATCCCGTATTTCTGCATGTGCTGAACTACAACGGGTTAACAACATCTATTTCTGACTGTAATTAATCTGATCTATGATGCGCAATAATTATCTTTGTTGTGCACAGCCTGCTCGGAACAACATCAACCTGAACGTTTAATTTGCAGCACTATTCACAATATTATTGAGTGTTTAACTACGTTATACGTATGTTTACCTCCATGCGCGATGTTTTAACAATTATATTTATTCACTCTGTTCTTTGCAGTTTGCGAGATCAGAAAAAGAAGCAGCTGTGTAAAGCTGTAAGTGATGGAGACTCGATATTTTCATGCTCCCCAGTGTGTTTCATTATCCGCATCATTGAACACAAGCTGCACCTCTTTTCATATTGTAGGTTCTTTTTCCACTACTCCACGGACAATGTCCGGAATTATTTTTGTGTAAGCTATCATTAACGTGAATTCATTCACTAAATACCTTGTGTGCACACCGGCTAATATCCCTGACTCTCCTGTAAAGTCAAATAATAGCAAAGGTATGACCCGGGCAAAGGAGTTCCTCCTTGCCCCGATTCACTTGCCACGTGTTTTATACAGGGTTGCTCACGTTTATATCCGTGATGGTTAATCTTCGATGTTAATGCTACCAGCACACACGAAGTGTCGACTTTTATATCCATTCCTTATCAATTCAAATATCGCATTCCTGTGTCATTGACCACCGGTCATTTGTCTGCCCATAATACCTTGTTATTGGTTCTGCTCCAAACCAGCATCTTTTTATTGCCCTCTTCCCATCAAGTGACAGTGGATAATTTATGGCTCTCTGTTCTCAATCAGCAATGAGCTCGAAGCACTCCGGGCAGGCCCCAACCCCAACATTCACAAATATGCATGTTATATCCAATCAAAGAACAACTTACAAATAACTTCTTATTTGGAAATGATCCCCAGTCCTTCTGATTACTTGCAGTATCATTATGTCTCCTTTAAAGCATTCAACGAACCCAGCATGTCAAGCTCACAAAATGAAGAATAGAGAGTCTTCACAAAACAGCAGCCTCCATCCCCAAGCATGCGGCAGAATCAAAGACAATTAGTCTGTCTGAACCGCTGTCTTGACGAATTTGAACTCGCTGATTTGTAGATTGATATTATTTCTGGCCAACATCCACTCCTCTTGATCCAAAGATATTTATCTGAGAATCACTCTTTTCCTCTATTCTGTTGACTATCCGTTGGATTGCCAACTTCCCTTCTCCCTATCTCCTCATCTCAAACCACAACAAGCACCACCTCGAACACTCCGACATCTCCACATCATATTATCCCTGAGCAAGAGCTCCCAGAATCTGTGCCGCAATGTTACAGCCTTCAGATTCGACTTACTTCAGAATCTGCAGATACACCAATATCATATGTAAATGACACAACTTTGATAGTCGTTACAGCCACAAATCCACCGACACCCCAAGTCCGAATGGACCCACAAAATTGTGTGCAACATCAAATCCGTCGAGACACCCGAATACGCGTTCCTCCGCAAGTCCGTGTACACTCCAAAGTCAAAGTACATCCACAAACCTTCGCACGAAATGGCTGCCTCCACCAAAATATACACGTCACAACTCCAAATCCGCAGCCACTACGGCACTGTGAGAACAGCGAAATCAGTAAACATCCCTACACAACCCTAAATCAATGAGCAACCCCATTTTGTGTACACCTCTGTATCGGCAGACATATCACTGCATCTGTTCGCATCCCTCAAACCACTCGACGACACCGACTTAAAAGTGTGAACACCAATTGGGGAGATGACACCCCCACATGCAAATTCGGGATTCCAGAGCCCCACCAACAAGTGTATTGTTAATTGTCCGAAGTGCATTGATTATGGAATCATCCATAAAGGAAACAAACCCGCTTGTACGCCGTATCCTGTACAACTACTAAATCTGCGGCCATTCCCAAATGCACATGAACCACCAACAGCCAAGGACACCCTTTATTTTACAACAAACCTCTAAAGCGACTCAACCCCCAAATCAGTGCGCACCCCCAAATCATATACACCCCCAAACCTTGTGCGCACCCATATTCGCAGTGACTTCCCTAATACTGCGTTATCCCCAATGAGGGTTCGCTCCCCGAACCCGCTGACACGCCCGCATGCAGAATAGACTCTTTCAGAGCGACAATCATTTCAAACCCTTTAGAAAATTGTTGCCTCGGCAAGAAAGCACCCGAAAATGCTTTGCAACTCCAGATCGACCGGCACACCCAAACCTTGGTGCAACTTCAAACAAGTGTGCACTCCCATATTGAATCACTAAATGCGTGCGTATCCCCATCTCTGCCGACACATTCATAAATCTCCAAAATCCCCAAATCAGTGCGCACCCGCATATTCGAAAATTCACCGATGAGAATCCCGAAATACATTTTCACCTCCAATTCGCCGACAATCTGCGCTACCGCCAATTCACTGCACAACTCAAGCACGATCCCAGTCTAAGAATCATTTCAATTCAACATATTCATAATTAGAAAAAAAAACTTGAGAAACGTCCACAATTCCAAATCCGCGGACATCACAACTATATGAAAAACCCGAAATCTGTAAACATCCCCATATTGACGTAGGCATCACTAAATCTGCTCGCATCCCCAAACCAGTGTGTATCCTTTATATTTGCCTACACCGCCCTAAATCTGCACAATCCCAAACTCCGTGTGTGCCCAAATACGCTGACACCCGCACAAGCATAACAGGTTATCTCAGAGCAGGAGTAATTTCAAACACTTCAGAAAATGACTTTTTTCGACATTAAAATCCACACACACTCCAAATTGGTCGACACAGTCATATCAGAGTGTAACCTCAAATCCGTGTGCACCCCGATATTGGACAAGACACACCTAAAACTACGAGCATCACCAAACCCATGTGCACAGACCCATCATTTCTCCATTATTTGTGCACCCATTATTTGACGACACATCCCTAATTTTACGCAATCCACTAAGCATTGTGCACCAACATTTTCTGGAAAACACCACTAAATTCGTGCATTCCCGATATCCATGGGCACCCCTAAATCTGCCTGACAGAATACATTAGAACAGGAATCATTTCAAACAGTTCATCAAATGGCTGTCTCGACATTGAAGACCCCCACACAACTCGTTTGTAATATCAGATCGGCCGACACACCCGAATCTGGGTGTAACACCAAAAGAGTGTGCTCAATCCCTAAGTCGGTGCGCACCCCCATTTTTGAGAACACATCCCGAAATACATGTGCACCACCAAAGCCGTGTGCAGACCCGCAATGGCCGTCACTAATTCAGTGCTCTATCCCAAATCCGCTGTGCACATCAGAAGCACATGCACATTGGATTATCTTAGAGCAAGGATCGTGTCAAACAGTTCAGAAAATAGCTGCCTCGACGTTAAAAAACGAGGCCTAAAGTTCGTGCGCAAATCTTGAGTAACAACGTCAAACTTAAAAACACAATACGAACAGATTTTTTTTAAATGTAAGTGCATTGATTAATAAATGAAATAAACTTGAGATTCATCACGATCTTAAATCCAGAAAACCTGCTCGCACCCGAGTATGCCGAAGAAAGAATAAATTCAAACACTTCACAAAATATCGGTCTTCACAATTCTACAGTGCAGTTCAATGTTTAAGTTTAAAGTTCAAAGTTTGAAGTTCAATTATTTTAAAGCCTGGATAACTTCAACGACTTTGTGGCTCGTCAAATCCCATATCGACCGACAGCCACAATTTCGTATGCACCGACACATCCCTAACGCTGCGTACATCCCCAAATCCGCTTACACCCAATATTGATGTGCACGCCCCAATCCGCACAGACTCCTAAACCCCTGTACAACCATATTTGCCGATACATTCCTAAATCTATGCACACCACCAAATCTGTGTGCAAACCCAAATCCGCTTCCACCTCACATGCATTTCAGATTATGCCAGAGCTAGAATCATTTTCAACTGTTCGCAAAACACTTCCCACCTGAAGTGTCCCTCTTCTCCATAGTTACAACAGACAATACCAGCCGCTCCTCATCTTGCGGGACCCTGGCTGCTAGCAGCCCTCTTCATAGTCTCTCCCCTCAGAGAATCCGTCTCCCTATCAACTCTATCAGTGGGCCGCACCGGGACAGCTCAGTTCTCAACTCTGCCACAATCTCCTCCACCAATCCTTTCGGTCAGTTAAACGAAGGGCACCACTAGCGAGGACCGTACCCTGCTGACGGAGGCGTCCCGGGCCTCCTACGCATTCTCTTCCTCTTGTACTTCTCTGATCAGCTGAACAAATGCGGGGCGCGTCTTACGCGACAGTCAAAGTCCACAAGCGATCAGGTTCTGGGACTGGGCGCCTTTCGCTATCTGCTACATTTTCAACTGATTCAATTCAACCGTCTGAATGACCTCTCTGTGCCACAGGCAATTTAGCTGCCTTTTCAGCCGAAAAAAAAACTGTAGGCAGAAAGCTTCTCCCCTTCCTCCTGACACATGCTCCGAAACCCAATCATGAGCGCCATAGGGCTTTCCGTCGCAACGAGCACTTTTTCTAGTGCTTGCATTTCGGCTGCCGGAGTGACGGCGGGATTGTGAGTTTTACGGCTCTCAAAAGGTCAGCAGCCCACCCGCTCAAACATTCACCCAATCACTGTCGGTTTACATTATCAGAGGAATGTCACTCATCTAAGAACTGAGTGGGCTGTTCCGCCCAAGTCTCATACTCCTTTTGCCCTTCAGCGATGGGCTTCGTTCCTGAAAACAGAGGGACCATATCACAGCTGGGACCTTGAACTTGGGCATTTTTTCCATTTATTTACCAGGGAGTTAACCCAACGTACTCCTCGCTTGGGAGCTAAATAGACTTTCCAAATCACACTGCCCCCTGCCTCGCTTCGTAGAAACAAGAGAACCCTGTCTTTGAGGTCCCCGCCCCCGGCTTCGGGAGTCTGGACTTGCGATTCGACCCGCTCTTCCAGACTCTCCTTTTCACGGAAGTGCGGACAGTCCACGGCCCCGCCTCCTCTCCTGGGGCCCCAATATAACCAGGCAGTTCCACTGCCTTTATGTCGGCGCTGGTCTGAACTAGAACGAAGCTTGTGCCCATTATTTTATCAAATCTCCACCCCACAATCGTAACTTTCCCTACAGTTTAACTGTACTTAAAACTGGAAATAACAATTCACCAGGAGTACGAATATCGATCCCACTCGATACGCTCGCATTCATTGCCAGTAACCCCGTGGATTCACACCACCGCTCAACCCCGGCAGCATCCACACCCCCGCATCGTCATCACTTTACCTGGCCATAGTTTAGCACAGAATTAAACACACAACGCATTGGTTCAATGCAGCATCACAGAGCTTCCCAAATCACGGACCAGCCCCCACAATGGTAACCATTAGGTTCCGTTGGTTTCGTAAGTCAAGGGAAGACAATCTCTGGCCCTGCCAAGCGGGTGAGATGGAGGTGCGAGTCCACCTCGAAAACCCCGTTTTTTGTGGACGCTGCGTCATTTGTTACCCTGTAACAAATCAGTACCACGAAATGACAGACAATACAGTGCATAAAGTTCAGCTTTATAATTCTTAATTCGACTACAGAGTTAATGAGGAGAAAGCGAAAAATAAGAAAGGTCCCATTTTAATGAAACAGTCTAATGTGCACCAGTTGGAGATCACGGTTTATCCTTCGCTGATTCTCTTTCTATCTCCACGGCCTTCGTCGGATCATGACTCCATTTCGGCGTCTTCTCTCTTCATGTCCGCCGAACAGAAGACCCAGATCCTCGATCCTCAGAACGTGGGGTGTCACGGGCAATTTTCTCAGCAGCCGAAACGTAACTTGTCCCAACTCATTCCGAACAACCATTTCAATATCCGACTTTTCGCTCTCTGAGTTTTTTTAAAGATCAGGGTGGAATCAAGTTTGAGTAATTTATAAAATTAAAAAAAAAACAGAGTGGAAAGTGAAAAAAGAGCTCGCATTCTGCGGTTGGAATCTTATCGTCTCTGTGTCTCTGAAACTGTAAACAGACTCACGTAACTGACGTCCGCAATTACTTTTTATGAATTCCATTATTTTATTATAACTATGCGTCTATACAATAATTCAGCATACTTAAACACATGAATGACAAGAATCGTATCTGCTCATTAGCATTTTAGAAGACAGTCACAGTCCTTACGTGATGCAATTTTCTATATTATCTCGAAATTCAGAATCAGTGTACTAGAAATCTTGTGCAACATATTTTAACATTCTATAGAAACGCAGTGTGGAAAGGCAATTTTTCAGATTGCTCCCGAATTATACCGATCTGTCTCCCAAAATACCACATGTAAATTCGTGACTTAAATGAACACTAATCATTAATTTCCCCAATGCTCTATTCTCACTGAATTTGTTAGACTCACATCCAGGAGAGAGACCTGCACATTTCCAACACGTTGTCATGGATTCCACCTGGGCGAATGAAACTGAAAACACAGATTTAAAATGCGGAAAAGAGTCCATGCTCCTATTTTACTTCCTTCAGAAACTTCGCAAACAACTGAAAATCTTAGAATAGTCATTACACAGTAACAGATCACTCCAGCGTAGACATCCTCTTTGCTATCATCTATTTGCATGTGGAGATTTTGATAAATGCTCCTAACACATCTAGCTCTATTACCGCCCCGAGCAGGGTGTTGCACGCACCCAGCACTCTGTATAAACTGCTGTCCTCTGACACCCACCGAAATGCTTACTTCCAATCACTTTAAAATAATGCCTTCTTATATTAGCCATTTCGGAGATGGGGAAAAAAAAGCATCTAGTCACATATTCTATCAATGCCTCTCATCATCTAGTATACCTCTGTCAATTCACACCTCATCCTCCTTATCTCCGAAGAGTAAAGTTTTGGCTCGGTTAACTTACATTCAAAGGGCATTACCTTAAGTCCAGGCAGTATCCTGGTGTATCCCCCTGCACCCTCACTGAAGCTGCCAAATCCTTCCATTAATAAACTTCTACCTACGCAGAAATAATATCACCAATACTTAGTTGTTTGCCCCAATTTCCCATCCAGACTAAACTAAATTTGCAACCTCCGGCGGATGTAAGTGGATCCAGTGATCAAGCAGATGCCTCCATGAATTAATCTGTTTACCATGGAAAGGGACAGGAAATATGGAGCGTTCAGCTTACAGCGATGCCCGGAAACATGTCAACACTACGATTTAACATGCTAACGAAGAAAGGATTTTGAAGAAACATTGTTGAAATTATGAAACGAACTGACAGACAGGTAGAGATAAGTAAAACTGAAATGATTAACAGACATTCGGATAGTTACATGGATGGACTAGGTGTATCTGGATATGGCTGACAAGCGGGCATGATATAAGCGTAGGTAGGGGCCTTGACTATAAAGACCAGTTGGGCTAAATACATATTCCAGTCTTTGTAATCCCATAAATCTATGATTCAATGGATAAATGGCAGATCTGGCAAATGCACTAATGCTTCACAACATTTGCTCCCATACTCTGCCAACCTGCAACTCGCGTCGCTCGGTATCCGCACAGCAGCCCCTTAATAAACATATATACTTCATTACATTCTTCAGCTGTTTTTTGCACCCCGTCTATATTAGCCCACAAACTTATCATTTGCAAGGTAAAGCAAGCTGTTGTTTGGTAAATGGCAAACGATAGAAGATACTAACTAGGGTCTTTGAATTTGCCTGATAGAGCGAACGACATAATCATTATAACTACAAAGGCTGTTCTCTTGGTGCAGTATCATACCGCAGAGTTTGTCAACAAATTGTGATAGTGTTATGATATGGCAACAATGAATATAGAAATCAGACAAGGTTTTCATAAACAAAGAAATATTTATTTAAACACAGCTCTACAACAAATGAAAAGTAAATAAACGACTAACTTAACCGGAAGTTAACTGCTATATGGCAACTCGTACAGTTCTTAAAGCGATAAATGCGAACACAGTTCTTAAAAGTGGTAAATGCCAAAAGTCCAAATGATTTCACTGCTGATCCCCGCCGAAAAATGCCTTGCCCGAAGGATTTACGACGAAGGAAATAAAAACGGTTTAAATGAACTGATCTTTTTCTTTGGCGAATAACGTTGCACCCAACCCTTTCTGCTTTTACAGCAGGGATTATCTCGGATGCAGGTTACTACCTTCTGAACGAGGATTCAATAAGGTTGCTCCTGTAGTAAACTGCCGACGACACCAACTTTACTCGATCCTTCGGGTTCTCGCAGTTCGATAAATCTTAACTCTCTGACTGGACAAAAACTTGCAGCGTTGTGGCGAAATTGCCGGCAATACCCTTTGAGACTTAAGACATAAATTAAAACTCCACTTTAAAACAAAACTGCGTCATCAGACATACGCAGCATAAGAAGTCACTGACGAATTAAACCACGAACTGACCTGCGTCACAGCAAAGCTTTCCCGTTTTATACCTGTTGAAACAGGTCATCACATGACCTCTCACTGGCGGGAAAATTACATCACATGACCTCTCACTGGCGGGAAAATTACATCATGTGACCTCTCTCTCTCTCTTTCAATCTTTTTATTAATATTTAGAATATTATGAATGAGATACAATTCAAATAATGGTAAGGGATTACAAATATATAGACTCCCATTATACATAAAGTATTACATAAACAATGAATAGAGCATAAGTAAGTTTCCCAAAACATAAACCGTATAGTATATATATGAACAAGGTAAGTTTAGATATTTCATAATATATAGTGTAAAAAAGAGAAAAAAAAAATCTATCTAAGGAAGTTAGCTAATCTACTAATCTAGTATCAAGAAAAAGAAAAAAAACAAAGAAGAAAAAAAATAAAAAAAACTTTTAAAAAGAGAAAAAAAAAGGCTGTTCATAGTATCTCACGAGTATACATAAACATCAATGACGTCAACTCCGATCCTCTCAACATACATACGATTAAAGCTGAAAAAAAACCAATAAGCCCGGCACAGGGCAATTACATCATATGAAAATATTGAATAAATGGTCTCCATATCTTTTCAAATTTAATAGAAGTATCAAATACAGCACTTCTAATTTTTTCTAAATTTAGACATAACATAGTTTGAGAAAGCCAATGAAATACCGTGGGAGGATTAATTTCCTTCCAATTCAACAGAATAGATCTTCTAGCCATCAAAGTGAGAAAAGCAATCATTCGACAGGCGGAAGGAGATAAGTGAAGTAAGTCCATCATCGGTAAACCAAAAATTGCGGTAATAGGATGGGGTTGTAAATCAGTGTTCAATACCGCCGAAATAATATCAAAAATATCTTTCCAATATTTTCTCAAAAGTGGACATGACCAAAACATATGAGTTAAAGAAGCGATTTCTAAATGACATCTGTCACAAATAGGGTTTATATGAGAATAAAAATGAGCTAATTTATCCTTGGACATATGGGCCCTATGTACAACCTTAAATTGTAATAATGAATGTTTGGCACATATAGATGATGTATTAAGTAATTTAAGAATTCTATCCCAATTCTCAATAGGAATAATAAGATTAAGTTCTCTTTCCCAATCATTTTTGGTCTTATCAAAGGGCACTGAACGTATCTTCATAATTATATTATAAAGTTTTGATATAAGCCCTTTTTGAAAAGGGTTTAGTTCAAACAAACTTTCCAAAGTATCTGAAGACAGAGAATTTGGGAACGAAGGAAGAACCGTACTTAAAAAATGCCTAACCTGTAAGTATCTAAAAAAATGAGATCTAGGCAAATTATATTTATTAGCTAGTTGCTCAAAGGACATAAAACAGTTGTCCAAAAATAAGTCGGAAAATCTTAATAATCCCTTAGTTTTCCAAGCCAAAAAAGCATGATCTATAATTGAGGGATGGAAAAAACAATTAGATACAATAGGACTATTTAACATGAATTGAGTCAACCCGAAAAATTTCCGAAATTGAAACCATATACGTAAGGTATATTTAACTATCGGGTTGTCAATTCGCTTCGGCAATTTAGAAAGAGCAAAAGGGAGAGATGTCCCTAAGATAGAACCCAGAGCATAAGCAGAAACCGATTTGGTTTCCAAACTCACCCAATGAGGGCCAAAAGGACCATCCCATTCTTTCAACCAACATATCAAATATCTAATATTAACTGCCCAATAATAAAATCTGAAATTGGGTAATGCCAACCCACCATCCTTCTTTGTCTTCTGTAAGTATATTTTACCTAACCTGGGATTTTTATTCTGCCATATATATGAAGAAATTTTTGAATCAACATTAGTAAAAAAGGATTTCGGAATAAAAATTGGTACCGCTTGAAAAACATATAAAAATTTAGGTAAAATAACCATCTTAATAGCATTAATCCTACCTATCAGAGATAAAGATAATGGTGACCACTTAGTAAACAAACCTTTAATCTGATCAATTAAGGGTAAAAAATTAAACCGAAATAATTCTTTATGGTTTTTGGTAATTTTAATCCCTAAATAAGTAAAAGAATCGTTAGCTAATTTAAAAGGTAAAATACCATAATTTGGGACCTGTTTATTCAAAGGAAACAATTCACTCTTATTAAGATTTAACTTATACCCAGAAAACTCACTAAATTGAGCCAACAATGATAAGACTGCTGGAATAGATTTCTCAGGATTAGAGATGAATAATAATAAATCGTCTGCATATAAAGATACCTTATGAATATCTGTTCCACGATTAATACCCAAAATATCCTGTGATTCTCTGATGGCAATTGCCAAAGGTTCTAAGGCGATGTTAAATAGTAATGGACTAAGAGGACAACCTTGTCTAGTGCCCCGAAATAAACGAAAAAATGGAGATCTTTGATTATTAGTAAACACCGAGGCTACTGGAGTTTGATATATCAGTTTAATCCAAGAAATGAAGGTCGGACTAAAATTAAACTTCTCCAACACATAAAATAAGTAGGGCCATTCAACTCTATCAAATGCTTTTTCCGCATCTAATGATATAACACATTCTGAAGTATTATGTGAAGGAGTATAAACAATATTCAATAATCTCCTAACATTGAAAAAAGAATAGCGATTTTTAATAAAACCGGTTTGATCTTCCGAAATAATTTGGGGTAATACCTTCTCCAACCTAGAAGCCAGCAACTTGGAAAAAATCTTAGAATCCACATTCAATAAAGATATTGGTCTGTAGGATGCACAATCAGTAGGGTCTTTATCTTTCTTCAGTATTAAAGAAATGGAAGCTCTATAAAAAGATTGTGGCAACTTCCCCAATCTAATTGCTTCTTCAAACACCTTGCATAGCCAAGGAGATAGAGTATCAGAAAAACATTTAAAAAATTCTACTGTAAACCCATCTGGACCTGGTGCTTTCCCAGAGTTCATTGAGGAAATAACCCCTTTAATTTCCGCATCTGTAAACGGAGTATCTATTACTGAAATATCATCAGATGATAGTTTTGGAAAATTCAATTTCCCGAGAAAATCACACATGGTATTATGATCCTGAGGGAATTCAGATTTATACAGGGAGGTATAAAAGTCTTGAAAAGACTTATTTATGTCATCATGGTTAACTGTCAAGTCCCCATTCTGCTGTCGAACCTTAGTAATCTGGCGTTTAACTGAAACATTCTTCAACTGACTAGCTAACAGTTTTCCTGATTTATCACTATGTATATAGAAATCAGATTTGGTTTTCATTAATTGATTTTCTATCGGAGATGTAAGTAATAAACTATGTTCCATTTGAAGTTCAACCCTT
The DNA here is from genome assembly GCF_048418815.1 of Hemitrygon akajei. Classification (NCBI taxonomy): domain Eukaryota; kingdom Metazoa; phylum Chordata; class Chondrichthyes; order Myliobatiformes; family Dasyatidae; genus Hemitrygon; species Hemitrygon akajei. The sequence continues at coordinate 59,404,681 of NC_133149.1, forward strand.
TGTTTATAAAGTTCCATGCTAGGAGTAGTCGAATATTTCTTGTCAATCTCTTTAATTTTATCAACCAGTAAAAGAGTTTCCTTCTTAATGCGTTTTCTCAGACCAGCAGAATACGAGATAATCTGTCCACGTATATACGCTTTTAAGGTGTCCCAAAGTGTTCCGCATGTGATATCCTCCGTGGAATTAGTTGAAAAGAAGAAATCAATCTGTTCCTTCATAAATTTAATAAAGTCCGGTTCTTGCAATAAGGTAGAGTCAAATCGCCATTGTCTAGCATTTAAAGCTGTATCCGTAAAATTAATAGAAAGTTTTAAAGGAGCATGGTCAGAAATAGCTATAATATCATAATTACAACCAATTACCGATGGAATAAAACAAGAGTCAATAAAAAAATAATCAATTCTCGAATAGGAGTGATAAACATGTGAGAAAAAAGAAAACTCTTTGTCATTAGGATGACGAAATCTCCAAATATCAAAAACTCCATTATCAGTCAAAAAGGAGTTAATACAAGTGGCCGACTTATTGGGTAGAGTCTGAATAGTTGTAGATTTGTCCATCAAAGGAATTAAACAACAATTAAAGTCACCACCCATTATTAATTTATATTCATTTAAATTAGGTAAAGAAGTAAATAAGGACTTAAAAAAGTCAGGACAATCCACATTTGGGGCATAAACATTAACCATAGCAACCTTTTTATTACCGAGTAAACCCGTAATTAACAAAAATCTACCATTCGGATCCGAAAGAATATCGTGTTGAACAAATGTAATAGAGGAGTCAATAAAAATTGAAACTCCCTTAACTTTGGCATTCGAATTCGAATGATATTGTTGACCCCGCCAAGACCTAAAAAAGCGATATTTGTCCTCCTTCCTCACATGAGTTTCTTGTACAAAAATAATATGAGCATTAAGTCTTTGGAATACTTTGAAAATCTTCTTTCGTTTAATCGGATGGTTTAATCCATTAGTATTCCAAGACACAAAGTTAATGGTTTGAACCATGTTTCCAAAGTCATCCCTTTGGTATATAAAGGGTTAACCATGTTATAAACTCATGCATCCGGAAGAGGGACAAAAATAAAGAGCGGACCCGGAAGTGACGACATCGTAGACATATTTGTAGTTCATGAACAGCCCAAGTAAAAAAACTAAAACAAATTGATAAGAAAAAAATTAAAAAAGAGAACAGACCAACCCCCACCCCCATATGAAAAAGAAAAAAAGCCAAAATATGGCTAGAAAAAAGAAAAAATGAAACTAACTCTAACCCCATATCAGCGGCAGACCACTCCGTGTTTAACGGATATATATAAAAAACCACCCGAACTTTAAGAATTATGATCACAGTACTAAAAACTACGCTTCTTAATATGCTGAGTTGTAAAGAAAAAGGGAATAAAATCATTAAAAGTTTATAAATCGGGTTATAACCCAAACAAATCAAGAAGTATTTAAACAATGATAAGCGATGCATTATAGGAAGAAGACGAAAAAAGAAGCAATAACGCCATCTTAAACTAAACCAATACTTTACAAAAAACCATTATCTTGATATTAAACAAAAAATTCACTTCGAAAGGTTAAAAATATACCTTCAAGGGAACAAAAATAGTAGACAAAAATATAGTATAGTAGTTAAAGTGTATAAGACAGAGCGATTAATATAACGAAAACACACTTTAACTTAAATATGAAGTATAGGATAAACCTACACCAATAACCAGAGACTAACCCTGGTTTAAAAAATCAAAAACCATCTTTCACGATCAGAATCACTCATTTACTGGAGAGTAGTAACTGTATCAGTAGGGAAGTTCTCTTCCAAATACTTTTTCGCTTCAAAGGTAGACAAAAATACTTTACGCGGAGCATTCGGGGGGGGAGATCCTGAGCTTCGCCGGGTATAAGAGCGCAGGTTTTAGATTTTTGTCATAACATTCAGACATCAGAGGTTTAAAAAGCAGCCTTTTTCTCATGATTTCTGGGCTAAAATCCTGGACCAAGCGAAAACAATAATCACGAAATTTAATCATCCCAGCCCTTCGAGCTTCACGATTGAGTTGTTCTTTATCGTGTACGTAATGAAATCGGACGATTACCACCGGGGGCTTATCTGAAACCGTCGGTGATCGACTCCAAATTCTATGTGCTCGGTCAAGTAGCGGAGGGTTTACTGGAAAAACCGACGGAAACGCATCTTTTAGAAATTGAGCAAAGAATTTCGAAGGATCGCCTTGTTCTATGCCGTCTGGGAGACCAAGTATGCGTAGGTTCTGTCTTCTGGACCGATTCCCCAAATCGACACTCTTGGCTTTAAGTGTCTCCACCAATTTAATAGTCGAAATTAAATCCTGTTGCAATTTTTCAATTGTCGAATCTCGTTTGCGCGCTTCCTCTTGCAGCAATGAGATAAGCGCTTGCTGCTGGTTAATTACTGAATCCGTCTTAACCATATAATCTTGAAAAACCTTTATGTCTCGTTGAAAAGCCTGACGTTGTTCCTCAAATTTTTTATCCAAAAGCTCCATAAGCAGTTCATAAGTTAACTCAGTGCGTTGAGGTTGAGCTGGCTTCTTTCCATTACCGTTCGGGTTTCGCCCCGGTTCTCGTCCTTTGGATCTAAGAGCCATTTCTGTTTGCATATCTTCCAAAATTCACGATAAAATCTTAACAATAAGCCCGAGAAAGTAGCAAAAGTCTTTTGGTGTAGGTAACAATAAGTTGAATAAGGGTGATCAAAGGTTAAAATAAGTAAAGATTATGGAGCGGATCTGAAACAGTACTCACTCCATGAGCGTCTCCCGCTGACTCCTGATGTGACCTCTCACTGGCGGGAACTTACATCACCCCATCATCACAAGACCGTTACATCATGCTCACCGGATACTCAATTACATCATGATCATAAGACAGTCACCCACGGGGTATGTAACAAGAGAAATTGAAAGAGAAACCCACTGTTAGTCAAATGACACTGCCGCTATTTACAACATTCGGTGCAAGAGCCTGACCGCAAATATGAGTGATCTGCAATAAATTAACATAATAATAGAGGCAATTCCTGTACACAATCGCAACGAAGACAACTAGTATGAGATCTCTTTTTGCCATTTCTACCTGGTACAGGGGATAGATTTCCAAATTCCACATATTCCCAGAGACAGGATCGCAATCGCCGTTAAATTAATCACAAAGAATTGAAAAGTTATTCCAGCAGAGTGAAAACTGAACCGTTTGACTTGCTGTATTGTTGATATTAAAGACAAATACTGACCGATATCAAACAAGATTTCTCACTGGCTGACATGAGACGGAAAGTCCTTCTTGTCCAAAGTCAAATGGCAAGTTCACCGAAGGAGCTGTCATGTTGTTGTTGCTGTAGAGACCCATTATTTTCTAAAGATACAAGCTGCGACATAGACACTATATATGGTAATCCTTCTTTCACTGGACACCATGACTGGCCGTGCAGGTGTTTCACGTGGGAAAGCGTGTGAGTTCCCAAACAAAATATTTATCAGAAACAGATTCTACAATAAAACAACGTGCGACTGGCGACAACAAAAACAGTTGCGAAATGATTTATCAGAGATATATTGAAGGCAGGGGTCTTCTCACAAACACGGAAAGCGCGAGTATAAGTTATTGTTATTTCCAGCGGATATCAACTCATTTCACTTTACCGCAAAGTGTCTTAACCCTTACATACTGTTCGGGTCAAATTTGACCCATTTTGACATTTGACAGCAGTAACAATACCCTAAACGCCACTTTAAGCCGACATTTGATTACTTTTTCTAAAGTGACCTATTAATGTCAGACAGGCGACTTATACATTCTAAATAGACTTGTGGCTCAAAATTTGCTACAAACACTTGTTATGAGGGGATTCTCGGGCCGGGTCATAATTGATCCGGAACAAACTGTGAAGGTATAGAATATGAATAGGTTGCCTGGGTAAAATCCACTAACGGAAATATTGAGAATGCACCACCTGTGGATAAATCACCGCTGTTGGACGTCATTTTCGTCCCAACATTGGACACTCTGAGCCTCGTAAAACTTGCAAAATGATGAAAGAAAAAAGATTAAGTGAACATTGTATGAAAATAACACACCTGGAAGAGATGTTAATGGAGAGAGATGGAGTGGATCGATATGTTATTGGGAGAAATACGAGTACTTCTTGTTAAACAGTGCAGTTCTGTAGGAAAAATGGTATGGAATAAATCTACTTTTACGGAGAGTTTTGTGAAACAGTCTCCTTACATTAATCACAGATGACACTGCTACCCCCATATCGGTTTAGACATTAGACAATAAGTGCAGTAGTAAGCCATTCGGCCCTTCGAGCCAACACCGCCATCCACTGTGATCATGGCTGATCATTCACAATCAGTACCCTGTTCCTGCTTTCTCCCCATATCCCTTGACTCCGCTATATTTAAGAGCTCTATCTAACTCTTTCTTGAAAGCATTGGCCTCCACTGTCTTCTGAAGCACAGCATTCCACAGATCCACAACTCTCTGGGTGAAAAGTTTTTCCTCAACTCCGTTCTAAATAGCCTACTCATTATTCTTAAACTGTGGCTTCTGGTTTTGGACTCCCCCAACATCAGCAACATGTTTCCCGCCTCTAGCGTGTCCAATCCCTTAATAATCTTATATGTGTCAATCAGATCCCCTCGCATACTTCTAAATTGTGTATACAAGCCCAGTCGCTCCAATCATTCAACATATGACAGTTGTGCCGTCCCGGGAATTAACCTCGTGAACATACGCTGCACTCCCTCAATAGCAAGAACGTCCTTCCTCATATTTGGAGAACGAAACTGAACACAATACTCCAGGTGGGGTCTGAACAGGGCCCTCCACAACTGCAGAAGGAAATCTTTGCACTTATACTCAACTCCCCTTGTTATGAAAGTCAACATGCCGTTAGCTTTCTTCACTGCCTGCTGTACCTGAATGCTTATTGTCAGTGACTGATGAGCAAGGACACATAGAATTCCTTGTACTTACCCTTTTCCTAACTTGACACCATTCAGATAGTAATCTGCCTTCCTGTTCTTGCCACCAAAGTGGATAACCTCACATTAATCCACATTAAACTGCATCTGTCATGCATCTGCCCACTCACCCAACTTGTCCAAGTCACCCTGCATCCGACTGACACCCTCCTCATATTTCACTCTGCCGCCCAGCTTTGTATCATCTGCAAATTTGCTAATGTTACCTTTAATCCCTTCATCTAAATCGTTAATGCACACTGTAATGTATAATGTATAAGACTGCAGTCCCAGCACCAAGCCTTGCGGTACCCCACTATCACTGCCTGCCATTCTGAAAAGGACCCTTTAATCCCCACTCTTTGTTTCCTGTCTGACAACCAATTTTCTATCCATGTCAGTACCCTGCCCCCAATACCATGTGTTCTAATTTTCCCCACTAATGTCTTATGTGGGACCTCATCAAAGGCTTTCTGAAAGTCCAGGTACACTACATCCACTGGCTCTCCTTTGTCCATTTTCATAATTACATCCTCAAATAATTCCACAAGATTAGTCAAGCAGGATTTCCCCTTCGTAAATCCATGCTAACTCGGACCGATCCTGCCACTGCTATCCAAATGTACCGCTATTTCATCTTTTATAATTGACTCCTGTATCTTCCCCACCACAGATGTCAGGCTAACTGGTCTATAATTCCTTGTTTTCCCTGTCTCTCCTTTCTTAAAAACTAGGATAAAATTAGCTACCCTCCAATCCTCAGGAACTGATCCTAAATCTATAGAACATTGGGAAATGATTACCCATGCGACCATGATTTCCAGAGCCATCTCTTTAAGTACCCTGGGAACTGAAGTACCACCAGGCCCTGGGGATTTATCAGTCTTCAGTCCCATCAGTGTACCCAACACCATTTTCTGCCCAATCTGTATTTCCTTCAGTACCTCCGTTACCCTAGGTCCTCTGACCGCTGTTAGAACTGTCTGTGTCTACCCTAGTGAAGACAGATCCAAAGTACCTGTTCAACCCGTCTGCCATTTCCTTGTTCCCCAGCATATATTCACCCATTTCTGTCTTCAAGTTCCCAACTTTGTATTTTTTTCCCTCTTCATATACCTAAAGAAGCTTTTACTATCCTCTTTATATTCTTGGCTAGCTTACCTTCGTACCTCATCTTTGCTACCTGCATTGCCTTTTTGGTTATCGTCTGTTGCTCTTTAAAAGTTTCCCAATTTTCTGGCTTCCCACTCATCTTTGCTATGTTATACTTATTCTCTTTTAATTTTCTACTGTCCTTGACATCCCTTGTCAGCCACGTTCGCCCCTTACTCCCCTTAGAATCTTTCTTCCTCTTTGGAATGAACTGATCCTGCACCTTCCGTATTATTCCCAGAAATAGCTGCCATTGTTGTTCCATTGTCATCCCTGCTAGGGTATCCTTCCAGTTAACTTTGGCCAGCTCCTCCCTCAAGGCTCCATAGTTGACATTAGAACCGTAGTATTACCTTTGCGACATGCTACTTTTAGCTCTTGATTCAACTTGCACCCTATGTACAGGTTATTATTTGGGGGCCTGTAGATAACTGCCATTAGGGTCCTTTTGCCCTTACAATTTCTCAGTTCTATCCATACTGACTCTACATCTCCTGATTCTCTGTCACCCCTCGCAAGGGACTGAATTTCATTCCTCACCAGCAGAGTCACCCCACCCCCTCTGCCCACCTGTCTGTCCTTTCGATAGGACATATACCCTTGAATATTCATTTCCCAGCCCTGGTCCTCTTGCAGCCATGTCTCTGTTATTCCTACTTGCCAATTTTCAACCGAGCCTCAAGCTCATCCACTTTATTTCTCACACTTCGTACATTCATATATATTACTGTTTATCCATTACTCCCCTCACTTCTCACACCGACCCCTACTCCACTTGGCCATACTCTCTGATCCCTTCCTGAGCTTTCTGCCCCTTTAATTCTGTTGTCCTTCGTAACTTTTCTTATTCTCTCTTTTCCTTTAACTACATCCTTATATTTCCAGTTCGTCTCCTCACCCCCCACTTCCCGTGTTTAGGCGTGATGACCTTCGAGATACATAACTAATGTAATCGTTTACCAAGTTGTTTATCATCCAGACCGACCACTGCTTTTGCACCAAACCGATCTGAAAGCAGTTGTGAGCACTCCCCTTCCAGGAAAAGATTATTGAATTCAAAAATCAAATTAACTGTCCTCCCTTAATCTCAGAATCTTAATTCATTTCGCCTATTCTTACTACTGATAATTATTTGAGAGTGATAGTGCACGTTGTAAAAGTATTGAGACTAAGGATTATTTTATGTGATACGCACCAATTATGTGTCATGGAGAAAGAATGTACAACGTTCTCGTTTGAAGGTGTGAATAAACAAAATTAAACATAGTTGTTATTTTGTGATTCCACCGAGGAAGCGATTTTAATTGCACGATGACGAAATTAATACAAATGAAAACAATTCTGAAGTGTTTGTTCAGTGGACTGTCACTGATGTTACTGACCACGTGGTATGATTAATTGTCAGAGTGCCCGTTCCTCTCCTCCATAAGAACTTGCAAAGCAAACAACAGTAGATATCGGCAGTTGGACTATTTTCAACTGATCACCAATTCAAACAGAAAATGGGATATCCAGCAATTTACTACATCGCGAGTATTTACTATCCTGTACTGGCAGCGACTGGTATCCCTGGTAAGTAACTGGATTTGGTTACTGCTGTATGTGCGTGGTGCCTCATCTGATGAGTGTTTGAAACGTATTTGGGTTTAAATATGTATTTTAATTTATTCTTTCATTTTTCTCTCGAAGTGTTACTCTATTCTGGTATCCGATCATTTGGTCAATATTAACAAGTGATTGAGTGTTAATATTGCTACAGTTCTAGCATTTTACCTTACTCCAACTTCCAGTATCCCCATCAGGTATTGTTTTGAATCTGATTCTGCATCAACATTGAGACTCCCACGATTACTAACATCAAAACAAAATCTTAATCATCGTTACAGCTCTCTCTGCGAGACCCTGGCTTTTCGGCGTCGCGGGTTTTTTTTAAAAAATCTCTGATATGTATATTTTTTCTGTTTATTTGTCTTTGAAATTGCCACAATAACGTGCAAAACTTCTCCGTTTTAGAACATAGAACATTGAACAGCACAGCACAGACAGGTTCTTCGGCCAACAATGTTGTGCCGGCCCTTAAACGCTGCCTCCGATATAACCCGCCTCCACCTTAAATTCCTCCATATACCTGTTTTTCTGCGTCCTTCTTCCTTAGGCGGGTTTTAATTTAGATAAAATATGATATATTGTATTTCTTACATCCATCTCACAACGTGAGAATGCCATTTTTTTCTATTGCGTCTCGGTCCCAATGTACAAATTCAACATTATTTGCCACCTGTAAATCAAAGAATCAATTTAGCTCTGCCGTCGCTCCTCTCCAAAATGTTATCTCCGAAGAAGCAGCTTCCACGAGCGCATTTTATGGCCGCAATATATAAAACCTTCAACATTCTCAGCTATAATCATGGGTCTGTCTAGATCAGGGGGTCGATAAGCAGGCGATTGGAAAACCTACTGTCAACTGCAAAGCTGCGGTTCAACTGTTACTCGGTTGCGTCGTTATCATCCAATCGTAGGACAGTGATGGAGCCTGTGCGAACAATATTTCCACTCTCGGAATCGAGGGCCGCCTGATCCCGCATACGATCAGATGTCTGAGGCTCACTCAATCCGATACAACACATTTATTTGCACCTATATCAAGTAAAAATTTCAGGGATTTTGCGCATGAACCTAACTCGTCTTTGGTTTCTTGCAGTTAATTTAGTGGCGATTGTGATCCTGTCTCTGGGAAACTGCGGACTCTCTAAATGCATCTCCCGTTACCTGTTGGCAATGGCAGCAGCTGATTTAATGTGTGTTATTATTGCTGTTGTACTCGGTGATATAAATAATATTTATATGTATTCCCTTACTTTGCTCATTACACCGGTTTGCGCCATGACTCTTGTCCTGAGGCTCGCAACCATGGACTGTTCTGTTTGGCTCACGGTGGCTTTCACGTTCGATCGCTGTATTGCAATCTGCAGTCAAAAGCTGCGGGAACGATACTGCACCGAGAGGACGGCGACTATTGTGATAGCCATTGTGTGTTTAGGATGTTGTGCGAAAAGTGTTCCATTCTACTTTGCGGTAGAACCTGACATTATCATTGACAACATACCCTGGCGATGCATTGCGAGAGTGGAATACCGAACTTTACCAACATGGAAAGCATACCAGTTGTTTAACACTATCACTACACCTTTATTGCCGATCGATTTGATTCTACTTTTTAATGCTTTAACAGTCAGTCATATTATCGCGGCAAACAGAGTTCGCCGGGGGCTCAGGAACAGCAGAGAGAAAAAGAATGATCCAGAGGTGGAGAACCGGAGAAAGTCAATAATTTTATTGTTCACTCTGTCAGCCAATTTCATATTGTTGTGGATCCCCTATATTGTATATACTATGAACTGGCAAGTTCAGAATTATTCTTACACTGACAGATATTTGAACACCCCGACATATATCCTGCAACAGTTTGGGTTGATGTTGCAGTTTCTCTCCACCTGCACCAACACGTGTATCTACACTCTGACACAGAGGAAATTCAGGGAGCAATTGACGTATGGACTCAAACATCTGCTCAGATTAAGTGGTCGGGTCTGTAGATAAAACGCATGTCCGATTGTAAAGTTTGTTGGGAGTTCAAATAAATGGTGATATCATTCAGATTTCCGGGAAGTTAACCATATTTTCATGTAGCCTGGTGAGAGAACGTTAATAACCTGACATTACCGGTTCGTTCAGCAAAATTAACTCAATTAACTTGGGCAGATGTGCCAACGAATGAAGACTCGCTAATGAGATCTTCACGTGAGCAGAGACTGCATTGAAAAATTCCAACCACCCACGTGATGCTGGTGTGATTTTTCTTCCATTGCTACAGGTCCATTACAATTCACAGATTAGCGGTTTCTAGCACACGAGTGGACTTTCTCGTTGAGAACCTGAGCAATATGTCGAGAACATGGAAAGCCCGTGACGGTTAAAGTGAGCTAGAATGATTGTAACATCCATTGCATTGGTGCTTTTAGAATGCCTTTCCGTTCTGGAAAAGCGTTGTCCCTTACATAAACGGAAGTTTAATAACGATACTATCGTCTGACCCATAAATGGACATGCTTAGCAGCTGACTTCAATTGGGTGTTATGCAGCTGCGGCGTGTAAATGCAAGCAGGTTTGTCTTCCACTGAGGTTTGGTGCTTACACCCAATCTAGAACCATGGTAATTCTAAGATAAGAGCCGCTTATCTTTGGAAGGATGTGCTGAAACTGGAGAGGGTTCAAAGGCGGTTACTAAAATGGTTCCAGGATTGAATGGCTTATCAAATAAAGAACATTTAATGGCTATCACTACAGCTTTATTCCCAATTGGTTTGATTCTATTGGTGAAAGTAATATTTGTAATGTTGTTTCGCTTAGGAAGCACGCGGCTCTTTTTGAAAACTGGTTTAAAGTGCCTGGTAAACGAAACTCTCATTTGACGTGTGTTAGGTACCCCGTAACTGGGTTTACAGAGCAGCAGAAATAGAAGGATCCGTTGGAGTCTGGTGGTACCAAAAAACTAAAGGTGTTTATTAGTAAACTATACAATACAGTATCAAAAATGCAAATATACATATAAAACAGGTTAGCAATAATAAACATAGAAGTGTAGGAATAATAATCAACAATAATAAACAAGCTCTATCAATGTCTAGGAGTAAATGAATTGTTATAGAAGAATATAAAGTTCAGTTCAGTCCATGTGTGCAGAGGTAGTTATGGTTTTGCTGCAATCGTTGGAGAGAGAGAGAGAGAGAGAGAGAGAGAGAGCGAGAGAGATTGACCAGCTGCAGCCAGCAAACCTTCTGTTGTGTTCTGATTTCGTTGTACCGTTGTGGTCATTCGGTTATGAATGGACATGAGTGGACACACACACGTCCCCACCGGCCCTGCCGTCACACTGTGAGCTTTGTTGACCGATCTCCTGATTCGGTCCTCGAAGCCCCCACCTTCCTGTGGGTGCACAACACTCGGTCAGTGTCCACTGGTGTGTCTGAGGGTGTCTCCCCACACCTGTCTTTTATCCCCATTGACGGGGTATCAGCCATCCGTCAACTCAAAATGACCATGTCCATCAAATCAGGCCACACCTGCTGTCTCCTTAGGAACGTTAACGAGCAAAGTAACGCCCTTGTAGCGAAAGGAAAACAATCCAGGAAGAAGCCATAATACATAAATCAACTGTGTCTCTCTCTTATCTGTAGCAGATGTTCCTGCCTCTGTGCTTCATCTCTCTCTCAATAGCAGCATAGCAATAGCAATAGTTCATAGTTCTCAAAAGGTTAACTCTGCACCCCATTTCCATCAGGTCTGTTCAGCACTCATAACACCTGTAAATGGACATGTTTAGTAGTCTAACTCCGTGGAGTTCTTATCAGAAATTAAGTTGGTGAGTGAAGCAGTGCTTCTCTGTACAATCAAGCATCGCTAAATAACGTTGTGTTCTCGGGGGTAGGAGAAGTGATTGATCTCATCGAAGCTCTTGATTCTACCAAATTCACCGCACCGAAAACCAGATGCACAGAAAGTTCCTGACTTTCTTCACCTCCGATGTAGTCTGCTGTCTGAACCTCTGGTTTCTTCCTCCTGAAACCAATAATCAGCTCCTTGGGTAACGTTGTTATTGTGTTTATTTTAGTGTTGTTGTTTATTTCATCTCCCTGCTATGGTTGCAAGGACGAGGCTGAGGATGAACCCTAGCGCAGGACAGAGGCGCGGAGGCAGAGTTGTGAGGCGTTAGCACCGTGGCGAACGGGGAACCGGTATCCAGCAGAGTCTTTACACGGAGACAGTGTTTACGTAGAGTATCCAGGAAATGATGCGGAGCTTAGAACTGACAGTCCTGAGGAATCAGGAAACAAGGTTTACTCACACTAGAGTCGACCAACGAACTGGCAAAGCGTGGCCGTGACGCCCGAGTTTTACCCTGTTTTCGCTAATGAGAACCATGTGTTCTGTAATTAGTGGAACTGAGAATGATTGGCAATCAGAGGAGGGGATTAATGCCCAATTAAGGAGGTAATAGCAAGATGGGGAATTGCCAGACGGGTCCATGATAGTACCGAACCCCCCACCCCCTCCCGCCCCTTCAGCGGGAGCCTCCAGGCGATCCTCCAGGCTTGTCCCGATGGTCCGGATGGAAGTCTTGGATGTGAGTGTAAACTGAAATTTACCAGAACAAATAACTACACCACAAACAAGTCTTAATTTAATCTTTCACCCGTTTATTTGTTCGAATTCAGCCGGCGAGAAAGGACTCGGAGCCGATCATCAGGAAGACTGAGTATCTCTCTCTCTCTCTCTCCCCGGCAGCTCGCAACGAGCTTTCTGTCTAACACTCAGAAACATGACAATTTATAGAACTGGCGGAACAAAAAACAGTCGGTTCCATGGATATTCCCACCAAATCAGTTACAGCAAAACTTAATTAATTAGATAAGAGTGTACATTAAACCACGGGTTTTACTTACAGACAAATTCTAGCTTTATCAGTAAAACTTCAACAGACAAAGGTGGGAACATAGATCAATGACGTCACATTGTGGGGCATGATGTCGGCAACCTCGGGCTAAGGGTAAAACCTTCAACCAGGTCAGTCCAGTTTCTGGTGTAAGTTTGGCCAGCTGGTCATTGACGGTACTATTGGCTGGTTCCACTATGCCGGCTGCTTTCGGAAGGCAGGTGCAGTGGAACTGCTGTTTTATAGCAAGTTCTTTACAGACTTCCTCATTTATTTTGGCTACAAAATGTGGCCCATTGACCGAGTTTATCATTTCTGGAAGTCCACAGCGAGGAATTACTTATTTTAGAAATATTTTCACAACAGTCATAGTGGTATTATTAGTTGTAGGAACAGCGTCAATTCATCTGTTAAATCAATCTACTGTCACTAAGCAATACTGATAACAATGTACTCTAGGAAATTCTATAAAACCAAGCTGTAAACAAGAAAAAAGGCCTGCCAGACAAGGGGGTAGATCCGGAAACACAAGGCACTTGTTTTCCAACATTCATCCTTTTACAAATTAAACATGCTTTGGCTCGCTCTTCAAGACAAGTCAAGTCACTTTTATTGTCATTTCGACCATAACTGCTAGTACAGTGCATAGTTAAAATGAGCAACGTTTTTCAGGACCATGGTGTTACATCACACAGTACAAAAACTAGACTGAACTATGTAAAAAACAACACAGGGAAAGCTACACTAGACTACAGACCTACACAGGACTGCATAAAGAGCACAAAAACAGTGCAGGCATTACAATAAATAATAAACAGGACAATAGGGCAAGGTGTCAGTCCAGGCTTCGGGTATTGTGGAGCCTGATGGCTTGGAGAAAGAAACTGCTACATCGTCAGGTCGTGAGAGCCCGAATGCTTCGGAGCCTTTTCCCAGACGGCAGGAGGGAGGAGAGATTGTATGAGGGGTCCTTCATAATGTTGTTTCCTTTGCGGATGCAGCGTGTAGTGTAAATATCGGTGATTGCGGGAAGAGAGAGCCGATGATCCTCTCAGCTGATCTCACTATCCGCTGCAGGGTCTTGCGATCCGAGATGGTGCAATTTCCGAACCAGGCAGTGATGCAGCTGCTCAGGATGCTCTCAATACAACCCCTGTAGAATGTGATGAGGATGGGGGTGGGAGACGGACTTTACTCAGCCTTCGCAGAAAGTAGAGACGTTGCCGGGCCTCTTTGCTATGGAGCCGGTGTTGAGGGATCCGGTGAGATTCTCCGTCAGGTGAACACCAAGAAATTTGGTGCTCTTTACGATCTCTACCGAGGAGCCGTCGATGTTCAGCGGAGAGTGGTCGCTCTGTGCCCTCCTGAAGTCAACAAGCATCTCTTTTGTTTTTGTTCACATTAAGAGACAGGTTGTTGGCTCTGCACCAGTCCGTTAGCTGCTGCACCTCCTCTCTGTAAGCTGACTCGTTGTTCTTGCTGATGAGACCCACCACGATGGTGTCATCGGCGAACTTGATGAAATGGTTCGAGCTGTGTGTTGCAGCACAGTCGTGGGTCAGCAGAGTGAACAGCAATGGAATGAGCACGCAACCCTGGGGGACCCCCGTGCTCAGTGTGATGGTGTTGGAGATGCTGTTCCCGATCCGGACTGACTGAGGTCTCCCAGTCAGGAAGTCTAGGATCCAGTTGCAGAGGGAGGTGGTCAGGCCCAGTAGGCTCAGCTTTCCAATCAGTTTCTGAGGGATGATTGTGTTGAATGCTGAACTGATGTCTATGAACAGCATCTGAACGCATGTGTCTTTTCTGTCCAGGTGGGTTAGGGCCAGGTGGAGGGAGGTAGCAATGGCAGCATCTGTTGAGCGGTTGGGACGGCACGCAAACTGCAGGGGGTCCAGTGAGGGGGGCAGCAGGGTCTTGATTTGCCTCATGACGAGCCTCTCGAAACACTTCATGATGATGGATGTGAGTGCAACGGGACGGTAGTCATTCAGGCAGGACACTGAAGACTTCTTCGGCACGGGGACGATGGTGGCGGCCTTGAAGCACGTTGGAACGGTGGCGCTGCTCAGGGAGATGTTGAAGATGTCAGTGAGAACATCTGCTAGCTGGCCTGCAGGTGATGTTGTCCTGTAATTGGTGATGTCCTGGATGCCCTTCCACATGCGCCTCGTGTCGCCGCTGTCCTGGAAGTGGCTGTGGATTAGCTGGGCGTGTGCACGCTTTGCAGCTGCTTTCTGGAAATCAGGGTGCCAGCAAGATTGTAATAATGTATTAACCATTCAACCATTCCCTCCTTGCCCAGGCGTGTACAATTATGTACATAATCTATCAAAATAGGTAAGAACACAGAGGGAACACAGACCTGACCTGCAGAGGTCACCCATAAATTGGTCCGATGTTCAAGGTGGCAAACCATGTGGGACCATAGTTCGCGCTCTCCTTCAGGGGCGTCCTCCTGAAACGTACGTATCTCCCCCATGTCTGGCACGCCCGTCCTTAGATTTTGTCTAATAGGAGCTTGCTGGGTTCCCGAGGTGTCTAAACGTGTGGGATATCTCAACAGATTCCCCAGTATGGGCTGCACATTTCATAATAGCCAGAACTCGAGGTAGCTGTAGAGTGCTGAGTAAGTTGTTTGCAAAGGTAGGTTAAAATGGGGTAGCCAAAACAAGTCAGGAATCCCTCAAAGCTCCGTAGTCCGTGCATAACGGGAGTCTGTGTAAAAATTCTCATTTAAAGCTGTTGCTAGGATACAGGCACGAGTCAGAGTGAGCAGCTCAGCCTTCTGGGCGGAAACAGCTGTTTCGAAAGAGTCTGACGTCACTGTCCGTCATTATCACATAGCCAGAACATCGTCCTCTCGCTGGATTAGCAGAGACCTTCCATCCTCATAAAACGTTGCCTTGGGCTTGAGGGGGTAATGCGGAAGGGGTGGGAGAGTCTGTCCTTCGTTCACGGTGATCCAAACAGTGGGGTGAATTTGGTGCGGCCGACTTCATGGACCGAAATTATCCGGAGATGTGGTACAACGTCTTGGGTTCGGTCAATATTAAGATGTCTTACATGTCTTACAAGATGTCCCGTCTTCACCTCTGACTCCTTCCAGCATCGGAGTTGGCCAAGTCTTGCCAGTCTCCCTTGGTGCTAAAGGCTTGTTTCGTCAGTGTGTAGGCAAGAAACCCACGCTCTTTAGCTTGAACCCAGGACAAACCCTAATGGTGGTATGGGGAAGCACCAATCCTGTCTGTCACCGAAGGAAACCTGGAACTTCGGCCAGTAATGTACTGCCCTCTTTTCCTTTAATCTCTCCAGTCATCTTTTGAGGCTTCCAGGGTGCATACACAGGAATTACTGAGAGCTGTCCCTCCTCCGCTGCTCATGGATTAGGCAGCACTCGGGTGGGCAATTGTCTCTGTGGAGCCATTAACTCTGGGGTTTCAGTGGATTCTCCCCTCCCTGTCTCGGAATAATCCTCTGTATTCCCTTTCTGAATCTGAGGATATAGAGAGCCTCCCCTTCCCCGCTGCCGCTGCTTTACCCGAGCAGTCACCGTATCTGAGTACTGGGAGGATTGGGGTTCGGGAACACTGGGTGCACTCGGCCCCTGGTAAGGTGGGGGGGGCGGGGGTACGGTGGGTGCCCACTCCTCATCACGGTCACCGTCCTCAAACAGGGTCGGTATCCCAGACATGGGTTCGGGATCCCTTGTTTCCCTGTCAGTTCGAACTTTAGACTGACGTTCCTGCCCTTCTCTCCTGTCTAGGCCGGCCTTGGTTTGCTGACGTTGTTTTTCCTGCTCTCGCTTTCGACGCCCATTCACACTCCGCCTTTAGCGTCTCTCAACCTTCTACAGTACGTACCTCTCTCCCTTTGTCACACGCATCACCCCTCCAACTTGCTCATCATGTACTGTTCCACTTTGCATCTGCCTTATCCTTCCATTGCCTTTTCAACAATTTCCACTTCTTCTTCGATATCAAATTTACTGCTTGTTCTCAAGAGGTGATATCGCAGGCTCCCGCTCAGTGGCCACATTTTTCCCTCCAATCTTTTTATTCAGCGCTGCGGTCAACATTCACAAATCTTTTTCCTTGTCTGGAAAACTCTCACACGCTTTGTGTAGGGCTGCTCTCGCCCCACTCGTATCACTCGACTCCATGCCCTCTAAGTAATTTAACCAGCACAAAGCCTCCTGCTCAATTAACAATCAGATAAATTTACCCAGCAGGCACCGCCTGCTGAATTGATAAATTTACCCAGCACGTCTGTCTCCTGCCCAGTTAGTGAAATTAACCCGGTACCGCCTCCTGCTCAATTAATAAAATTTGCCTACTTTCTACAAGTCTTCCGACAGATACTTTCCCGATCCCGTCAAGGTATGCAAGCAGCCCTCGGCGAGGAACCGTGCCTCCAAAGGAACTGACGGAGAGCGACAAAAGGTGAAATACCCGTTGGGCGCCCGGTCGGTCTCCGCAGTCCCCGGAGTGGTCCGGCCGCTTACTCAGTCTGTCTGCTTCGCACTCTCTGTATTGGGATCCTGTTCGTGACGCCCAATGTTAAAGTCGAATCTGAATAAAACTCGGGAGACCAGTGCCTCTCGGCACCACAGTTAATTGGATTCTCTTGCAAGAGTTTGAGACCCAGTTATCAAAGGGAAGGCATGTCAGTGCTGCCAACCATCTGACAAGTGGACTCTCTCAGTCAGGTTACAGCAGTATATTTATACATAGTAAGTCCCATACGTCACTGTTGCAAGCTGCTATTAGAACCAAGTCTGTTAGTGCAAAACTTAAGGTCTTAGATAACAGAGTGCACTAACTCAAGGCTTGAATATAGATGGATATACAGTCCAGTCCTTATCAGCTATTCCCTTTGCAAGGTCCTGACTTCATTCCAGACAGATGGTCATTGCTGTCCTTATCGATGAGTCCTTACTCAAACATGGGTACAATATATATTATCAAATTCTCAATGTCCCTCTGACAATTAAATGGAAACCAGTATAAGCCATTTACTTTCTTGACTGCTGAAGACAGAGTTTACTTTTGTTCAAAAATTCCTGTTCAGTCCCAATTATTCTTTTAGCTAGAGGTTACTTGGGTTCAAAATGATTTTTTATATATCCGCATTTCCTCAGAATGATTTCTCTCCAGTGTGAACAAGCTGATGTTCTTTCAGCTGAGCTGAATCAATGAATCCCTTCCCACATTCTGGGCAGATGAATGGCTTCTCCCCAGTGTGAATTCGCTGGTGTCTCAAGAGCTGAGAAGAATGACTGAATCCTTTCCCACATTCAGAGCAGATGAATGGCCTCTCCCCAGTCTGGACTCGCTGATGTAACTTCAGTTGAGATGACTGAGCGAATCCCTTCCCACATTCAGAGCATGTGAATGGTTTCTCCTCACTGTGATCTAACTGGTGCGATAATAGACTAAAACGCCGAGTGAATCCTTTCCCACAGTCTGAGCAGGTGAACGGCCTCTCCACAGTGTGAACAAACTGATGTTCTTTCAGATGAACTGAATCAGTGAATCCCTTCCCACATTCTGAGCAGATGAATGGTTTCTCCCCAGTGTGAATTTGCTGGTGTCTCAGGAGTTGAGATGAACGAATGAATCCTTTCCCACATTCTGAGCAAGTGAATGGCTTCTCCCCGGTGTGGACTCTCTGATGTAACTTCAGTTGAGCTGACTGAGCAAATCCCTTCCCACATTCAGAGCATGTGAACGGCTTCTCCCCGGTGTGGACTCTCTGATGTAACTTCAGTTGAGCTGACTGGGTGAATCCTTTCCCACATTCAGAGCATGTGAACGGCTTCTCTCCAGTGTGGATTCGCTGATGTACCTTCAGTTGAGCTGACTGGGCGAATCGTTTCCCACATTCAGAGCATGTGAACGGCTTCTCCCCAGTGTGAACTCGCTGGTGGCTGTGTAGGTTGGACGAGTGAGTGAATCCCTTCCCACATTCTGAGCAGATGAATGGTTTCTCCCCAGTGTGAATTTGCTGGTGTCTCAGGAGTTGAGATGAACGAATGAATCCTTTCCCACATTCTGAGCAAGTGAATGGTTTCTCCCCAGTGTGAATTTGCTGGTGTCTCAGGAGTTGAGATGAACGAATGAATCCTTTCCCACATTCTGAGCAAGTGAACGGCTTCTCCCCGGTGTGGACTCTCTGATGTAACTTCAGTTGAGCTGACTGGGTGAATCCTTTCCCACATTCAGAGCATGTGAACGGCTTCTCTCCAGTGTGGATTCGCTGATGCTCCTTCAGTTGAGCTGACTGGGCGAATGGTTTCCCACATTCAGAGCATGTGAACGGCTTCTCCCCAGTGTGAACTCGCTGGTGGCTGTGTAGGTTGGACGAGTGAGTGAATCCCTTCCCACAGTCAGAGCAGGTGAACGGCCTCTCCCCAGTGTGAACTCGCTGATGTACCTTCAGTTCAGATGACCGAACAAATCCTTTCCCACATTCAGAGCAGGTGAACGGCTTCTCCCCAGTATGAACTCGCTGATGGGACTTCAGTTCAGATGACCGAACAAATCCTTTCCCACACTCAGAGCAGGTGAACGGCCTCTCCCCAGTGTGAACTCGCTGATGTACCTTCAGTTCAGATGACCGAACAAATCCTTTCCCACATTCAGAGCAGGTGAATGGCTTCTCCCCAGTATGAACTCGCTGATGTGACTTCAGTTGAGATGACCGAGCAAATCCTTTCCCACATTCAGAGCAAGTGAACGGCTTCTCCCCAGTGTGGACTCGCTGGTGTCTGTGTAGGTTGGACAAGTGAGTGAATCCCTTCCCACACTCAGAGCAGGTGCACGGCCTCTCCCCAGTGTGAACTCGCTGATGTAACTTCAGTTCAAATGACCGAACAAATCCTTTCCCACATTCAGAGCAGGTGAACGGCTTCTCCCCAGTATGAACTCGCTGATGGGACTTCAGTTCAGATGACTGAGCAAATACCTTCCCACATTCAGAGCAAGTGAACGGCTTCTCCCCAGTGTGAATTCGCCGGTGTCTGTGCAGGTTGGACGAGTGAGCAAATCCCTTCCCACAGTCTGAGCAGGTGAACGGCCTCCCCCCAGTGTGAACTCGCTGATGTACCTTCAGTACAGATGACCGAGCGAATCCTTTCCCACATTCAGAGCAAGTGAACAGCTTCTCCCCAGTGTGGACTCGCTGATGTGACTTCAGTTGAGATGACTGGGTGAATCCCTTCTCACAGTCTGAGCTTGTGAATGGCATCACCCCAGTGTGAACTCGCTGGTGTCTATGTAGGTTGGATGAGTGAGTGAATCTCTTCCCACAGTCCGAGCAGGTGAATGGCCTCTTCTCAGTGTGAACTCGCTGGTGTCTATGTAGTGTGGACGAGTGAGTGAATCTCTTCCCACAGTCTGAGCAGGTGAACGGCCTCTTCTCAGTGTGAACTCGCTGCTGTTCATTCAGTTGAGATGATTGAGTGAACCCGTTCCCCTATTCGGAGCAGGTGAATGGCTTCTCCCCGGTGTGAACTCATTGGTGTCACTGTGGTCTGTTTGAGCGTGTGAATGTCTTCCCACCATCCAAGCAGGTCAATGTCCTCTCACTGGTGAACTTTAGGATATATCTTCAGCATCGACAATGGAACGAATTGCTTCCCACTTGCAGAATAGGTGGAGCATCTCACTCTGGTGTGAACTTGCTGATGTATCTTCAGGCTGGATGACTGAGTAGTTCCCCTCCCTCACACAGAGCAGGTGAATGGCCACTCCCCACGGTGAACTCACTGGTGTGTCTGTGGGTAGGCTGTGAGTGAATCCCTTCCCACACTGAGAGAAGGAGAATGATATCTCTCCACGGTGAACTCACTGGCGTGTCTGTGGGTAGGCTGTGAGTGAATCCCTTCCCACACTGAGAGAAGGAGAATGATACCTGACTACGATCAATTCTCTGGCAATTCAGAAAGTCAGAAGTTTTGAATCCCTTGTAGTTTTGAAGTTTTGAATGCAGTTGAAGAACTGATCTCCAGTGAACAAATGTTGGTGTGTTCACAGCACCCCGGTTCCAGTGGATTTCACTGAGTTACAACAGAAAATTTGATTTCAGAGACAGAACACATTACCAGATGGTATGAGATAATGCTTCATCTCCATGGATTGACAACAGATGTGTTGGTGATGCAAAGAAAATATTTGGTCACTCCTTAAATATCCAGAGTCAGCAAAACTGATGTGTTGTTGTGTTTGAGATTCCCGTGCACAAGTGTGCTGTCATTTCAAACCTGTAAAAATATTTGCAAAATACATCAATGGGTGAAGGACAGTATTTCAGGAGAGATTATAATCTGTGGTGAGAACATAAGAACATAAGAAATAGGAGCCGGAGTCGGCCACTTGGCTCGTCGAGCCTGCTCTGCCATTTAATAAGAACATGGCTGATCTGGCGATGGACATCTCCACCTACCTGCCTTTCCCCCATAACCCTTAATTCCCGTACTATGCCAAAATCTATCCAACCTGGTCTTAAATATATTCACTGAGGTAGTCTCCACTCCTTCATTGAGCAGAGAAATCCACAGATTCACCACCCTCTGGGAAAAACAGTTCCTCCTCATCTCCATCCCAATTTCACCCAAATCTTGAGGCGACATCCTCTAGTTCTAGCCTCATCCACCAGTGGAAACAACTTTCCTACCTCTATCTTATCTATTCCTTTCATAATTTTACACGCTTCGATATGTTCTCCTCTGAATGAGAGCTCTGGCATCACAATTTTACCAATTTCAACTCAAGTTGGGGGTACTCATCTTGAGATATACCCCAGGCTACTGTGGGAAGTGAGGGAGGAAAATGCTGGACGTCTGGTAATGATCTTTGCACCATCAGTAGGGAGGGGTAAAGTACCAGAGGATGAGGAGACATTGTTCCCTTTTCAGGTAAGCCAGATAAGCCAGGAAATTACAGACCAGTGGTTCTTACTTCAGAGGAGGGCACGCTGTTGGAGAAGCTCCTGAGAGGCAGCATTTCTGAGCATTTGGAGAAGCATCATCTGATGTGGGATAGTCAGCGTGACTCTGTCTAGGGCAGATCATGCCTTACGAACCCGATTGATTTCTTTGAGGATGTAACAAAACACACTGATGAAGGTAGAGCATTGGATGTAGTGTGCATGGCTTTCAGTGAGACTTTTGATAAGATTCCTCATGCAAGGCTCATTCAGAAAGTAATGACGCAAGGATCCAAGTAGACCTTGCTTTGTGGATCCAGGATTGGCTTGCCCACAGAAGCCAAAAGGTGGCTGTAGATGGTTCATATTCTGCATGGAGGACGGTGACCAGTGGTGTTCCACAGGGATGTGTTCTGACACTCCTTCTCTTTGTGATCTTTATAAATGATCTTGATGAGGAAGTAGAAGGGTGGGTCAGTAAGTTTGCTGATGACACAAAAGCTGAGGGTGTTGTGAGCAGTCTGGACAGTTCTCCAGAGGTTACAGCAGGACATCGATAGGATGCAGTACTGGCAGATGGAGTTCAACCCAGATAAGTGTGCTGTGGTTTATTTCAGTACATCAGATTTGAAGACAGAATGTAATATTATGTTAGGACTCTTGGCAGTGTGGAGGATCAGCTAGATCTTGCGGTCCATGTCAATTTTACACTTAAAGCTGCAGCGCTGATTGACATTGTTGTTAAGAAGGCCTTCATCAACCATGGAACTGAGTTCAAGAGTGGTGAGGTAATGTTGCAGCTATATAAGACCTGATTTATACCCCACTTAGAGTATTCTATTACCTCATTACAGGAAGGTTGTGGATACTATAGAAAGAGTGCAGAGGAGATTTACAAGGATGTTGCATGGATTGGAGAACATGCCTTATGAGAATAGGTTGAGTGAACTTTAGAGTGACGGAGGATGAGAGGTGATCTGATAGATGTGTATAAGATGATGAGAGGCATTGATCGTGTGGACAGCCAGAGGCTTTTTCCTGGGGCTGAATTGGCAAACAAAAGGGGCATTGTGTTAAGGTGCTTGGAAGAAGGGTCCATGGGGATGTCAGAGGTAGGTTTCTCACACAGAGAGTAGCAGGTGTATGGAATACACAGCCAGCGATGACAGTACAGGCAGATACCATACAGTCTTTTGAGAGACTCAAATAATTTCATGGAGCTTAGAATACACAGAGTGCAATGCAGTTGGGAAATACGAGGCAGTTTCTAGAATAGATTATATGGACGGCACAACACTGTGGGCCGAAGGGCCTGTATTATATTGTAGATTTCTATGTTTCCATATGCACTCATCTTCTAACAAGGCATGGATCAGACATTCTGACTGACCATCAAATTATCTGACTATATCCCTGTCTTTATGAGAATGGGCTGTTTCTGACTTCAATCAACCTGTGACCTGGCTCAATCTGTCTCTGTCCTTTGGTATTATTTCAAGTTCTGGTTATGTTCCACAATACTACAAAGATCACTTGTTACTGCATGTACGATCCTGGAGATTTACCAATTACTTGGATCGCACCCCCCCCCATCTGCTGATTGACAGTGATGAACCCATCGATGGCAATGCCAATGAATATAAAGTGGAGGGCAGTGGGTATTCTCATTGGAGTGCGGCACCTTTGTGACCTGAAAGCCAGAAGTCACTTGTCATCGAGGCAAAAGTGTTTCATATCGTTATTAACCCAGAGAGAACTAAATCTGATGGAAGGTTTTATTTCCATGCAGCACTAATTTCCCCACGATTACTGAGGGCCTGTGCGACTGAGCTGGGAGAACCACTACAGCGCATCTTCAACATGAGCCTGGAGCAGAGAAGAGTACCCAGACAGTGGAAAACATCCTGTATTGTCCCGGTACCGAAGAAACCACAACCAAAGGAGTTGAATGACTTCAGACCTGTTGCCTTGACGTCGCACGTGATGAAGACCATGGAGCGGCTGATAATACAGAATCTGAGGCCGCAAACCAGGCACGCCCGGGATCCTCTTCAGTTTGCGTATAAGGAGAAGGTGGGAGTGGAGGATGCTATCACGTATTTGCTGCACAAATTACTCTCTCACCTAGATGGGGTCAGTTGTGCTGTGAGGATTACATTCCTTGACTTCTCTAGTGCCTTTAACACCAACCAGCTCAAGATCTTAAGCACAAACTAACAGAGATGGGAGTAGACTCTCACATGGTGGATTGGATAGTGGACTACTTGACAGATAGACCTCAGTATGTGCGGTTGGGAGACTGTAGGTCTGACACGGTGGTCAGCAGCACAGGAGTGCCGCAGGGAACCGTACTCTCTCCGGTCCTGTTCACCCTGTACACATCAGACTTCCAATATAACTCGGGGTCCTGCCATGTGCAGAAGTTCGCTGATGACACGGCCATAGTGGGGTGCGTCAGGAATGGACAAGAGGAGGAGTATAGGAAACTGATACAGGACTTTGTCATATGGTGCAACTCAAACTACCTGCGTCTCAATATCACCAAGACCAAGGAGATGGTGGTGGACTTTAGGAGATCTAGGCCCCATATGGAGCCAGTGATCATTAATGGAGAACGTGTGGAGCAGGTTAAGACCTACAAGTATCTGGGAGTACAGTTAGACGAGAAGCTTGACTGGACTGCCAACACAGATGCCTTGTGCAGGAAGGCACAGAGTCGACTGTACTTCCTTAGAAGGTTGGCGTCATTCAATGTCTGTAGTGAGATGCTGAAGATGTTCTATAGGTCAGTTGTGGAGAGTGCCCTCTTCTTTGTGGTGGCGTGTTGGGGAGGAAGCATTAAGAAGAGGGACGCCTCATGTCTTAATAAGCTGGTAAGGAAGGCGGGCTCTGTTGTGGGCAAAGTACTGAAGAGTTTAACATCGGTAGCTGAGCGAAGGGCGCTGAGTAGGCTACGGTCAATTATGGAAAACCCTGAACATCCTCTACATAGCACCATCCAGAGACAGAGAAGCAGTTTCAGCGACAGGTTACTATCGATGCAATGCTCCTCAGACAGGATGAAGAGGTCAATACTCCCCAATGCCATTAGGCTTTACAATTTAACCGCCAGGACTTAAGAACTCTTTTTTTTAAAAGCTATTATTAATGCTTTTTGAGATAGTGATTTAGATGCATATCATATTTTTACTGAGTTAAGTATTGTATGTAATTAGTTTTGCTACAACAAGTGTATGGGACATTGGAAAAAAAGGTTGAATTTCCCCATGGGGATGAATAAAGTATCTATCTATCTATCCATCTATCTATTTTCACTGACTGGAAGGTAAACTTTTCAACCGAGCTTAACTGGGAATTATATTTTCATTCGGATTCATAATCCTCGGATTTACATAGTGGAGCTCGGCAATGTTTAGGAGATACATCCGCTCGCACTTCCTTTGACTGTACGGAACAACACCGGCAATACCGCCCATGGCTGCCTCTTTACCCAGAAACCCACACGAAGAGAAACCTCTGTTGTTGGGCTGGTCGTGGGCTGGGCTGAGAGTTTGGAAGGTGGTGGTGCATGTGTGAATGTGATTTGGAACTTGTTGAGGGAAAGAGAGTCAGGAAGGAGAGGGAATTGCTGGGAGGGGATTGCCTGGGTCTGGTAATCGCTGACAAGGTGAGAGGAGGGGCTGAGGGAAAGAGAGTGGAGAAGGAGCGGGATATGGATTTGGGATCAGAGGTAGGTAGCTGTGGAGAAATGGATTATTGTGAAGGGAGAAATAAAGGGAATAAGGAGATAGTGAGGGGATGGATGAAAACCGAGTCAAAGGGAATAAAAGAATAAGAAATGACAATGGAGAGAGTTCTGAAAGTGAGGAAGATGAAGAAGTTCAGAGAGGAGGTGTTGTCATAATTAGGTTTAATGAGAAGGTGCAAGGACACATGAAGATAATTAACCCGTTTGTGCTAACAAAAACTGGCAAATAAGATAGGGGAAATAGTATTTGCAAAAGTCCTTAATGATGGCAATCTATTAGTAAGATGCACGAACGAGGAACAACTTGAGAAAGCACTCAAGCTAAAAGAGATAGAAAAATGCAAGGTGGAATATACAGGGAAGGTGGGAGCATGAAATGGTGGTTGTAAAGGAGTGATCACGGGTGTACCAATGAGTATAAACATGGAGGAGCTGAAGAGGAATATCAAAGGGGGGAAAGCAATTAATGTTCTGAGACTGAAAACAATAAAGGAGGGAATGAAAAAAGAAAGTGAAATAGTATTGATTGAATTTGAAGAAGAAAGAATGCCAAGGAAAGTGTTCCTGGGTTTCATGACTTACCCAGTAAGGGTATATGTGCCAAAGCCATTGAGGTGCTATAATTGTCAAAGGTTTGGACACATAGCTAAAAACTGTAAAAGGCAGAGGAGATGTGCTAGATGTGGAGATGATCATGAATATGGAAAGTGCGGAACAGGAGTGCAACCAAAATCCAAAATGCTGTAATTGTGGAGGAGTTCACAATGTGGCGTATAGTGAGTGTGAAGTTATGAGACGGGAGAATAAAATTCAAGAAATAAGAGTGAAAAGAAAGATCTGTTATGCAGAAGCTGTAAGAATGTCAAGAGAACAGAGTAATGCTCCTAATGACCAGAGAGCAATAGGGATGCAAGAGATGCAGCGAAGAGTAAATGACAGGATTTATGTGGAAAATAAAGCTGTAGTAACATTCATTGCAGGAGTCATTATTAGTACGGCAGAGGTAAAGTCAAAAAGTGACAAAATTCAGCTGGTGATCAAAGCAGCAGTAAACCATTTAGGGTTAGCAGGACTGACATGGGAAGAAGTGAGGGAGAACCTCACTAATCAGTCAAGCCAGGAAGTGTCATAGGTTAGTTAGTACTCATTATGGTGATTCTTTTGCAATGGAATGCAAGGAGTTTACTGGCCAATGGCCAGGAATTTAAGGAATTTATTAAGGAAATGGTTGTAAAACCGGATGTAGTGTGTATTCAGGAAACTTGGTTGAAACCAGTTTTAGACTTTGTGGTACATGGGAATACAATGATAAGGAAAGATAGAAATCTAGGGGGAGGAGGAGGTTGTGCTATGTTAATCAAGCAAAGTACACCGTATAGAGTACTGGAAAAAGGAGTCGATCAGGAATACATAGTGGTGGAAATATGGGAGAGAGGGGAGGGAGTGGTTATAATTAACTACTACAATCCATGTAAAAGGTTGGATTTGGACAGCCTACTAAGGATACAAGGACAAAATAGACACAAAGTAGTGTGGTGTTCAGATTTCAAAGCTCACAGCACAATATGGGGGCATCCGATTACAGATTCAAATGGAACGGTAATTGAAGATTTGATGGAAGAAAGGGATTTGGTATGTATGAGTGATGGTAGAGGAACAAGGATAAACATAACAACAGGAACTGAGTCGGTATTAGAGATTATGTTAGTGTCTAATGTCTTGGCTGGCATCAGTAACTGGGGAGTTTGGACAGCTTCAACAGTAGGCAGTGATCACTACCCAGTTTTATGTTCAGTGGGTGAAAGAGTTGAAATAAGACCAGGTGGGGGAGTCCCAAAGAGGGTGTTTGGAAAAGCAGATTGGGGTAAGTTCCAGAAGTTAAGTGAAGAAGCATTGACAAAGATTGACATTTCTGGAGATATAGATGAATTAAACAGTCAGGTGACTTCAGCAATTATTAAGGCAGTAGAAGGATCTATACCCAGGAGTAAAAATAGGATGAATAGAAAACTAGTGCCACGGTGGTCAGAGGAATGATGTCAGGCTGTAAAAACCAGAAATAGAGCACTCAGGCTAGTTAAAAGAACCCATAATATGCAGCATTTGATTCAATATAAGAAGGCACAGGCAGTGGTGAGAAGAACTCTACGTCAAGCTAAAAGGGCAAGTTCGAGGAGTTTTTGCAACAAAATAGGAAGAACAACACCTGTGGGAGAGGTATGGGGAATGATTAAGAGGATGGGGGGAGATAGAAGCGATTGGGAGTATCCAGTAATGATGTCTGAGGAGGAAACAGCAGTCTCCAGCAGGGATAAGGCTGAGATCATGGCCAACTCATTTGTAAAGATACATAGTTCAGAAAATTTGTCTGAAGAAGGGAGAAGGAGAAGGGAAAGAACAATGAGTCAATACCCAGGTGTGTTAA
The DNA here is from genome assembly GCF_048418815.1 of Hemitrygon akajei. Taxonomy (NCBI): domain Eukaryota; kingdom Metazoa; phylum Chordata; class Chondrichthyes; order Myliobatiformes; family Dasyatidae; genus Hemitrygon; species Hemitrygon akajei. The sequence goes on from NC_133149.1 coordinate 59,432,447, forward strand.
ACAGGAGGGAAGATATAATTGATGATCCATTTACTTTGGCAGAAATGGTGAGAGCAATAAAGAGATCGAGACCAGGGAAAGATCTAATATGCTACTTTATGCTAAAAAATCTAGGAGAAGGAGCGCTCTTGAAGTTACTGCATTTTTACAACAGAGTGTGGGAGGAGGGAAGATTACCAAGTGCATAGAAAGAAGCAGTAGTAATTCCAATAAGGAAACCTGGCAAGGATCCGTCAAAACCCACTAGCTACAGGCCAATAGCACTAACATCAAATATATGTAAGGTAATGGAAAGGATGATAACTGAAAGGTTATCATATGATCTTGAGAAGAGAGGAATGCTGGCAAGTTATCAGAGTGGTTTTCGGAACGGAAGGAATTCCATGGACTCAGTGATAAGGTTAGAGACTGAAATAAGAAAGGCCCAGGCAAATAAAGAAGCAGTAGCCTATGAAAATTGAAAAAGCCTATGATATGATGTGGAAGGAAGGATTATTAATTAAACTGCACAAGATGGGGGTTGGGGGGAGAGTTTTTAATTGGATTAAAGATTTTTTGTTTGGTAGACAAATTCAAGTTCAGATTGGATCAGAATTATCAAAACAGTACATAGTGGGAAATGGCACACCTCAGGGTAGTGTGATTAGCCCCTTACTTTTCATCATTATGATCAATGATGTCTTCACAAAGGTACCAGTGGATATAGGTAGGTCACTGTTTGCGGATGATGGGGCCTTGTGGAAAAGAGGCAGGAACACGGAGCATATAATCAGGAAACTACAAGGAGCAATTGATGAAGTGGTAGAGTGGGGTTATGATTGGGGATGTAGATTTTCAGTGGAAAAAACTCAAACTGTATTTTTCACTAGGAAAAGAATTGAAGTAGGGAAGAAGTTAAGGATGTATGGGATTGATTTAGAAAGGGTTGGATCATTTAAATTTCTGGGAGTTATATTTGATTCACGATTAACATGGGCAGACCATATCAGGAAAGTTGCGGAGAAATGTAAAAAAGTAATAAACGTGATGAGATGTTTGACTGGTAGGGAATGGGGAGCAAGTTGTTCAGCATTAAAGAGAATGTATGTGGCTTTAGTAAGATCTGTGTTGGATTATAGAAGTGTAGCATATGGATCAGCAGCTAGGTCTCTTATAAGGAAACTGGATGTGATTCAGGCTCAGGTGTTGAGAGTGTGCAGTGGGGCTTTTAAAACATCACCAGTATCAGCCCTGCAGGTAGAAATGGGAACAATGCCTTTGGAATTAAGAAGGATGCAATTGATGGCAAACTACTGCGTTAATTTGCAGGGACACAATGATTCCCACCCTGCTAAAGGAGTGTTGCAGGAGTCCTGGGAAAATGGGAGGTTTCAGAGGGAAAACATTAGTCGGGTAGGGAATGATATTGCTAGATCATGTGGAGTGTTTGATCTAAGGATAAGTCCTTCAGTAGTTTATCTGGTTGTAGCTACATGGAAGCTGGTATGGCCTGACGTAGACCGGCATTTGTTAGAGGTAAAAAGGAAAGGAAAGTATAAAACTGATTTGGTAAGTGCATTTAACTGTTATGTGATGGAAATGTATAGTGATTATACTCAGGTCTATACAGATGGTGCTAAGGAACCTGAGACAGGAGTGACAGGGTTTGGGGTGGCAATACCAGCAAAAGCAATTGCAATCAGCAGAAGAACATCTGATAAGTTAGCGGTGTGTACAGTGGAGATGATGGCAGTGTTGGTTGTGTTGCATTGGGTGGAGAAAACTAAACTAGTCAAAGCGTTGATATGCTCAGATTCAACTTCAGTACTAGCAAGTTTAAGGTCTTCTCACTCAAACAGCTGGCAAGATGTACTTCATGAAGTCCTTCAGTCAGTCACAAGAGTTGCAAATCAGGGAGGTCAGGTTAAATTTCTATGGGTTCCAGCTCATGTAGGGGTGAAGGGCAATGAAAGGGTGGATGAGTTGGCAAAGAGGGCAATAAAGAAAGAAAATATAGAAATGCACATTAGTATTAGTAAAGCAGAGGTTAAGTGTGTAATCTGGGAAAAAAAATAACCAAATGTGGCAAGAAAGATGGGACAGGAAGGGGAAAGGGAGGCATTTATATCAAATACAAAAAAGTGTTGCAGGTACTAGGGTAGGAAGTAGATACAGAATAGAGGAAATTGTGTGGACTAGGTTAAGGCTGGGGCACTGTGCACTAAACCAAACACTGAAATTGATAGGGAAACGCCAGACAGGACCGTGTGAGGAATGTCAGGAAGAGGAGTCAGTAGAGCATGTAGTTCTGAGTTGCAGGAAGTATGGGATACAGAGAGAGATGATGAGAATTAATCTAAGGGAACTGGGGGTGCAGGAATTCACATTAAAAGGGTTGCTGGGCATGGGTGAGAGAACACAGGTCAGGGTATTTTTAGCTTTCTTAAGGGGTACAGGGGTTTTTTATAGGATATGATGGATAGACAGAATTAGGGTACTAGGATGGGGAGGATAAAGTGTAGGTTAGGTTATGTGTATGTGTCCGATTGGATGAAGGGATTTAGAATGTGAGTCCATCGCATACTCCGGAGCAGAAAGTGACGGTAATGCACCTTTAAGCTGGGTTCCAACCGCTGTAAAACAAGAGAGGGAGGGGGAGAGAGGGGGAGGGGAAGTGGGAGGGGGAGAGAGAGGGGGAGGGGGAGAGAGGGGGGAGGGGGAGAGAGAGGGAGAGGGAGAGGGGGAGATGGAGAGGGAGAGGGAGAGAGAAACCTCCCTGGCCGCATCGAAAGGCCCAAGAATGCGCATGCGCCGGTAAGCATGCTCTGGGGCCGGGTACGGATCGTGGGGCTGAGAGAGAGGGGGGAGGACCAGGACCGCCGTGGGGTGCAGCACCAGTGTTGCTGGAAATCACAGTAATTGTCCTTCGGTCGCGTTTCAGACGCCGGTGAATTAGAACCCGCCCGGAACCCGCTCTTACCTTTGTCCGGTCGTTTTCGGCCTCCGGGCTACTCAGCGCATGCGCGATACTCGGGTTGGTGGCGCCGACCGCGCATGCGCAATGATTTATCAGGCGAGAATCTGCAGATACGGAACCCAAAGCAACACAGACAAAATGCTGGAGGAACTCAGGGGGGCAGGCGGCGACTATGGAGAGGAGTGAACAGTCGGCGTTTCAGACCGACACCCTTCTTCAGGACTGGAAAGGAAGGGAGGGAGTCAGATTGTGGGGCGGCATGAGGTGATAGGTGAAAACGGGAAAGGGGGAGGCGTAAAGTCAAGAGCGGTGAAGTCGCTGAAAGAGATATAGGGCTGGAGAATAATAATAATAATAATAATAATAATAATAATAATAATAATAATAATAATAAATACTTTATTGATCCCGAGTGGGAAATTCTTTCGTTACAGCAGCAATATTTAAAATCGCACTTAGCAGTGTGAAGCCTTTACTAAAAATAGAGAGTAATAACATACACAGTATTACTGTACCAATGTGCAATAATAATGTATGAAACAATATTGCAGAGACTATTGAACTATGATCTGTCGCAGAAAGATGTATTGAATTGACTTTATTTTTTACATCCTTCACATACATGTGGAGTAAAACTGTTTACGTTATGCCTCCGTCTAAATGTGCAATGTGCAATCGTAGTATTTCATAGTAATTTATAATAAACAGAACAGTCAAGGTAACATAGAAATGCACTCAAATCAGCGTGAGTTAAGCAGTCTGATTCCTGGTGGAAGAAGCTGTCCCGGAGCCTGTTGGTCCTGGCTTTTATGTTGCGGTGGTGTTGCCCCGATGGTAGAAGCTGGAATACATTGTGATTACCGTGACTCCGGTGCCCCATGATCCTGCGGACCCTTTTTACACACCTGTCTCTGAAAATTTCCTGAATCATGGGAAGTTCACAACTGCGCTGGGCTGTCCGCAACAGTCTCTGCAGAATCCTTCGATTAAGGGAGGTAAAGTTCCCATACCAGGCAGTGATGCAGCTGGTTGCTCTCAATTATACTCCTGTAGAAAGATCTTTGGATTTGGGGGCCCATACCAAACTTCCTCAACCGTCTGAGGTGAAAGGGGTGCTGTTGTGCCTTTTTCACCGCACAGCTTGTGTGTACAGACCACGTGAGGTCCTCAGTGATGAGGATCCCGAGGAACGTAAAGCTGTTTACCCTCTCAACCCCAGATCCATTGTTGTCAATAAGGGTGAGCCCGTCTCCATTCCTGTAATCCACAACCAGCTCCCTTGATTTTCCGACATTGAAGGAGAGGTTGTTTTCTCGACACCATTGTGTCAGAGAGATGACTTCTTCCTTGCAGGCCACCTCATTATTGTTTGAGATTGGGCCAATCAATGTGGTGCTGTCGGCAAATTTAATGAAGAGATTGGAGCTGTGGGTGGCCGGTTAGCAGATGGACTGTTGTATGTGGTTATTACATCTGATAGGAAAGAGCTTCTGTAACGGTCCTTGTGACAGCGGTGCTGAGTGAGTCTGTTCGAAAGGGTGCTCCGCTGCCTGTGCAGTCGCTCATGGTGAGGATGTGCCCGATTGCCCCTAATGGGTGTCCATTTGTTTAGTGACACCACTCCTCTCCACCACTCACTCCAAAGAGCCCCGGTTGTGGCCAAGGACGGTTCCAACCTTTCTGATGAGTTTATTTTGCATCGATGCTGCTCCCCCAACGTAAAGCGGAAAAGAAAACTGCAGTCGCTACAACAGACTGGTAAAACATCTCCAGCATCCTGCCTGACACATTCAAGGATCTCGGCTTCCTTAGAAGATGGAGACGGCTCATCCCCTTCTTGTAAACAGCCTTACTTCTGTTACTTGTGTTCTCAGCGCCCGGTTCCAGTGGATTTCACTGAGTGACATCGAAAATATTTCAGTCACTTTTTCGGCTGAGATGAGACACTACTTCATCCCCAAGGATCAACAACTGATATATCGGTGTTTCAATGGAAATATCTGGTCAATCCTTAAATATCCGGACAGAGGTGTGTTGTGTTTGAGAATTCCCGGACACAAATTGCTGTTTCTTTCCTGTAGAAAGATTTACAGAAGACATCAATGGATGAAGGACTGAATTTCGGGGACGGCATGGTCGTGTACTTTGGTAGAAGAAATAAAAGGGCAGACTGTTTTGTAACTGGAAAAAATATTTAAAAACATTAAAAATTAAAGGGCCTTCTGAATCCTCGTGTAGGATTCCCTGAAGGACAATTTGCAGGTTGAGTCGATGTTGAGGAAGTTCTCTGTGATGTTGGCATTCACTTCGAGAGGAAAAGCAAGGATGCATTGGTGAGACTTTAAAAAGACGCCTCACTTGGAGTATTGTGAGCAGTTTCCGGCCCCATATCTAAGAAAAGATGTGCTGACCTCGGAAGGGGCTCAAATGAGCCACAGGAATTTGAACAGGACCCCACTAAGTCTGTTGACGGGACATTAACCGTCTAGATTTCAACGTCCTCTCTCCAATTCCAGCCTCACCCCTTCCGAACGTTGGACTCTCCACTCCCACCGCACTGATCCTAACCTCACCATCAAACCAGCAGATAGGGGAGGTGCTGTAGTTGTCTGTCGGACTGACCCCTACCTTGCTGAGGCCTATCGCCGACTCTCAGACACCTCCTCTTACTGACCCCTCGAACAGGACCCCAGTAAGGATCACCAGGACATCGTCTCCCACACCATCACCAACCTTTTTGACTCTGGGGATCTCCCAGCACCACCACCAACCTCATACAGTAGCTGAGCCTACTGGGCCTGAACACCTCCCTCTGCAACTGGATCCTAGACTTCCTGACTGGGAGACCTCAGTCAGTCCGCATCGGGAACAGCATCTCCAACATCATCACACTGAGCACGGGGGCTCCCCAGGGTTGCGTGTTCAGTCCACTGCTGTTCACTCTGCTGACCCACGACTGTGCTGCAACACACAGCTCGAACCACATCATCAAGTTCGCCGATGACACAACCTTGGTGGGTCTCATCAGCAAGAACGACAAGTCAGCTTACAGAGAGGAAGTGCAGCAGCTAACGGACTGGTGCAGAGCCAACAACTTGTCTCTGAATGTGAACAAAAACAAAAGAGATGGTTGTTGACTTCAGGAGGGCACAGAGCGATCACTCCCCGCTGAACATCGACGGCTCCTCGGTAGAGATCGTTAAGAGCACCAAATTTCTTGGTGTTCACCTGACGGAGAATCTCACCGGATCCCTCAACACCAGCTCCATAGCAAAGAAAGCCCAGCAGCGTCTCTACTTTCTGCGGATGCTGAGGAAAGTCCATCTCCTACCCCTCCCCCCCATTTTCATCACATTCTACAGGGGTTGTATTGAGAGCATCCTGAGCAGTTGCATCACTGCCTAGTTCGGAAATTGCACCATCTCGGATCGCAAGACCCTGCAACGGATAGTGAGGTCAGCTGAGAAGATCATCGGGGTCTCTCTTCCCGCCATTACAGACATTCAGACTACACGCTGCATCCGCAAAGGAAACAGCATTATGAAGGGCCCCACCCACCCCTCATGCAAACTCTTCTCCCTCCTGCCGTCTGGGAAAAGGCACCAAAGCTTTCGGGCTCTCACGACCAGACTATGTAACTGTTTCTTCCCCCAGCTATCAGACTCCTCAATAGCCAGAGCCTGGACTGACACCTTGCCCTACTGTCCTGTTTATTATTTATTGTAATGCCTGCACTGTTTTTGTGCACTTTATACAGTCCTGGGTAGGTCTGTAGTCTAGTGTAGTAGTTTCTTTTTTCTATCTGTCTTGTTTTTTTTACATAGTTCAGTCCAGTCTTTGTGACATGACACAGTAACACCATGGTCCTGAAAAACGTCGTCTCATTTTTACTATGTACTGTACACAGCAGTTATGATTGAAATGACAATAAAAGTGACTTGGCTTGACTTGACAATACTTCCCGGACCCCGAAGCTCCTGTTTCTGCCTCCTCCGCAAAATCCTAAACCCCGTGTCCAGGTAGACCCATTGTTCCAGCTTGTTCCTCCCCAATGAACACATAGCATACCCCGACTCTGTCTTATCCCCAATCCCCCACGGTTCAGTCTCTCCCGACCTACAGCGGCATGCAAAAGTTTGGGCACCCCGCTCAAAAATTCTGTTACTATGAATAGCTAAGCGAGTAAAATATGACCTGATTTCCACTTTCCATTCCCATTCTGATATGTCAATCCATGGTCTCCTCCACTGTCATAATCACGCCACACTTACACTGGAGAACCAACGCCTTATATCCCGTTTGGACAGACTGCAACCTGGTGGCATGAACGGCGATTTCTCAAAGTTCCGGTGATGTCCCTCATTCACCATTTCCCATTCCCTTTTTCCACTCTCATGTTACCTCCTTGCCTCCCTCTGGTGTTCCACTCCCGATTTTTCTCTCAATGCCTTCACCAATCAACTTCCCACCTCATCCCCCCTCCCGATTTCACCAATCACGCTGTTTCACTCCCCGCTCCTCCGACCTTTTGGATCTAATCTGAGATTTTTTTAAATCTCCAGTCCTGCCGAAGGGTTTCGACCCGAAAGGTCGACTGTTCTTTTTCTCCATAGATGCTGCCTGGCCTGCTGAGTTCCTCCGGCATTTTGTGTGTGTTGCTCACAAAAATGATTCCGGGGATGAAAGTCCTGTCATATGAGAAGCATTCGATGATTCTGGGCCTCTCTCACTGGAATTCAGAAGAATGAGGCGGACCTCATTGAAAACCCATCAGGTGTTGAAATGTCTCGATGGAATCGATGTGGAGAGGATGTTTCCTGTGGGGACCCAGAGGCTCAGAATAGAGCGACGTCCTTTTAGAGTGGAGATGAGGAGGAAATTCTTTACCAAGAGAGTCGCGAAACTGTGGGATTTGTGGCCTCTGGACTGACCATAAACGTCAGCCTGTGACGTAGCACAATGTCAATCTCTCATTGGTGTTACTCCCTGTTGCCGCTGTGCTGCGCGTGTGCGCGGTTGCACAGTATCTGAAACACTCCCACGCAGATCGCAGTCGGTGCGGCACTGATGGAATTTCCTTTCATTGGAAGTGCCGTGCAGTGTTCAGGCCATGCAGAAAGATTCCTGCCCAGATCAGTGGCCATGTTCCACAGCGCCACAAAGAGCTCGTGATGTTACATGGCTAATCCGGGAGACTTCCCAATTACTCTGACCCACCCACTCCAGCTGACTGACGGTGGTGAACCCATCGATGTCCAAGATCTTGTCTCTCTGCTGCCATCACATGGACGGTACAAGAACCTCAGGACTCGCACCACCAGGTTCAGGGACAGCGGCTGCCTTCCCCAGGGACAGATCCCTTCCCCAATGATCAGGATCGTGAACAACAGAGGATAATTACACTGCCTTGTCCATCCATTGAGATGCTCCCACAACCAATGATCGCACTTTAGCGAATTTACATCTTGTTATTTCATCTCCCGTTATTTATCGGAATTTATTTATATTTGCATTTGCACAGTTTGTTGTCTTCTGGTTGATATTTCACTGATGTCACCATTCTATGGATTTTCTGAGTATTCCGCAGGTAAATGAATCTCGGGGTTGTAGGATGTGCTTTGATAATAACATTTACTTTGCACTTTGAGTTTCAGGGAGTCTCCCCTGATTCTGGGAACAAATGGAGACTGACATCTCCGGCTCTCGACAGCGTCATCAACACAATCAGCCAATCAGTGAACACCGCTGAGAGCAGCATGTTTTCATTGGCGGAGGAGTGTAGATGGGCGGGACGCTGAGCACTGGAAGACACAAGTTCTCATTGGTGGATGAGTGTAGGTGGGCGGGAGGCTGAGCGCTGGGAGCAGCATGTTCTCATTGGCGGAGGAGTGTAGGTGGGCGGGAGCTGAGCTCGGAGCAACATGTTCGCATTGGCGAAGGAGTGTAGGTGGGCGGGTCGCTGGGAGACGCATGTTCTCATTGGCGGGTGAGTGTAGGTGGGCGGGACGCTGAGCTCTCGGAGCGGGCCGAACATGGATCCGTGGAGAGGCGGCAGATCGCGAGTTGTATCTCGAGTAAAGGCTGCAACACCGGCCGGGGGTTTGAATCCTTCCGATAGCAGAGGTGAAGAGACTATGAGATGTTTCAGCTACACGGAGGGCACACGCCCTTTCCCCGCCGTGGATCAGGGCCTACTGTCTGGAGCTGTCTCCCAGACGGGAGCTGCCCCGCAGCGGCTGCCGATGGATCTCCGGAGCAATCCGAACGGCTGACGGACAAAGGAGAACAAAGCGCAAAGGTAAACCCGTGCTTTAGAAGATAAGAAACAGGAGTAGGCGTGGCCATTCGGTCCTTTACGCTTGTTCAGTCCTTTCCTGCGATTACGCCCGATCTTTGACATCAGCTCCACTTTCCTGCAACGTTCCCATAATCGCTGGGCCCCGAAATTTTTCTTTAAATTCCTAAACCTAGTGGAGAAAATTCCAAAGTTTCGCCACACTGTGGTTGAGAAAAACTCCCCTCATCCTGATGAGCTGGCCTCGGATTTTGAGTCTGTGACCCCCGGTCCCACACCCCAGTCAGGGGAAACATCATTCCTGCCCCGACCCTGTCAGTACCCTGTGAGACGGTGTCTGTCTCAGTCTGACCACCTCTTATTTCTCTCATTTTGAGACAGGCCCAGTCAGTGTAATCTCTCTGAGGACACCAGCACAACCCCAGAATCAATCTGGGAAACCTCTTCATTCCTTTTATCCCACAGACTGACTCTGAGAGGGGAGCAGACCTGTGTACTATCTCACCAGGACCCCGGATAACTTCAGAGGAGTTCGTCATTCTTGTATTAGACACCGTAGGACCATTTTGCCGATCACGCCTGCTCCGTCATTTCATCATGGCTGATCCATTTTACCCCTCTTTCGCAGTCTCCTGCCTCACCCCCTCCACACCGCCCCGTATCCCTTCATGCCCTGACTGATCAAGGGTCTTATCAACCTCTGTCTTAAATATACATAATGACTTGGCCTCGGTAGCAGCCTGGGGCAACAATTTCCACAGATTCAGTCCTCTCTGCCACAGAAATTCCTCCTCATTTCGGTTCCAAAAGGAGAACCCTCTATTCCGAGGCTACATTCTCTGGTCTTAGACCCGCCCACCAGAGAAAACATCATCTCCACATCCACTCTGTCAGGGTCTTTCAACATTCAATTAGGTTACCCGTCAGTCTTCTGAATTCCAGTGAAAACTGGCCCAGAGCCATCAGACGCTCTTCACATTACAAGCCGTTTAATCCTGGAATCATTTTCATGAACCATAGAACCCTTTCCAGTTTCAGCACATCTTTCCAGGATAAGGGCCCAACACTGCTTCAGTACTCCAGGTGAGGCCTCACCAATGCTTTATAAAGACTCAGCATTACATCTGTGTCTTTATATTCTCATCCTCTTCTAATGAATAGTGAGATCACATTTGCTTTCCCCACTCCTGCAAATTCACCCTGCACACGGAATCCCACTTCCCTTTGCATCTCAGTTTCTGCATTTTTCTCCATTTAGAAAATAACTAACCCTTTTATTTCTGAGACCAAAGAGCATGAGCGTACATTTCCCGACAGTGTGTTCCATCTGCCACTTCATTGCTCAGTCTCCGAAGCTGTCTAAGTCCTTCTGTAGTCCCTCAAACCCCGAGTCCAATCCTCTGTATATGAAATAATGTTTGATGAGTAAATCTGACTTGCTGTGAGAATTACCTCTTTTAAGACTTTTGAAAACCGAAGGGAATCTGAACAAATGACAACTTTACATGGACAGATTCCCTGCACCCACTGTAAGCACGAAATGATGGTGACCAGTTCCTGATAAATGGATGGTAGGTCGTTTCTTTATCATTACCTATCATTCACGCATAACACAGCAACACCAACATTCCCAGTTCAATTATATTTTCATCCTTCTGTAAAAATGGTTAAGCTAGGTCAATAACTTCCTTAATATATAGCAAACCAACACATATTCCCAGTGTGATAAAAACCCAGGCACCCAAAACTAAAAACACTCTTCTTGTGAAGTTCCCAACAGTCCTCCAACACACCTTGAACAGATTAATCATTTCTTTCCCCTTATATTAAACCAGTATGTTAACATTAAATTGAAACTCCACAATTTCAACCAGTAAAGCCGAAACAGGGGACGACCTGACTGCACCACAACACAATCTCAAAGCCTGTGCTTGTATCACACCCAAACATAATAAAGTTGAAGATGAAGCTGATCTATAAACCACAACCATAATCAAGATCAATGAAATTGGTTAACAAATATTTTCATGTAACACCCCAGAATACTCACAGGGATAACTGAGAATATTTAATGTTTCTTGATATTCATCAACTATTTTCTGCTCATCTAAATGGAAAGAACCTACTCGCATTTACTGTCTATACCCCACATAATTTTGTAAACCTCTATCAAATCTCCCCTCATTCTTCTACGCTTCAAGGAATAAAGTCCTAACCTGTTCAATCTTTCCCTGTAACTCAACTCCTGAAGACCTGGCAACATCCTAGTAAATCTCTGCACTCTTTCAATCTCTCCAACCTCTCCATGGATACCTCATGTCTGAACCTTCTGAACTAACCTCCCATGTGGGACCTTGTCAAAGACCTTACTAACGTTCATGTAGACAACATCCAGAGCCTTTCCTTCATCTACTTTCTTGATCACCTCCTCGAAAAACTCTACAACATTCATTAAACACGATCTACCATGCACAAAGTCATACTGACTATCCTTAATCAGCCCTTGGCTGTCCAAATACTTGTAAATCCGATCTCTCTGAACATCTTACAATAATTTACATACTACTGATGTCAGGCTCACTGGCCTGTAATTACCTGGTTTACTATTGGAGCCTTTTTTAAACAATGGAATAACAAGAGCTACCCTCCAATCCTCCGGCACTGCACCCGTGGCTGAGGATATTTTAAATATTTCTGTCAGGGCCCCTGCAATTTCTACTCCAGTCTCTCTCAAGGTCCGATGAAATATCAAGTCAGGCCCGGGGGATTTATCTACCTTTATGCGCTGTAAGGCAGCAAGCACCTCCTCCTCTTTAATCTACAAATGTTCCATGACACTACTGCTTGTTTCCCTTCCTTCCACATACACTATGCCAGTTTCCTGAGTAAATACTGATGCAAAAAAACTGTTTTAAGATCTCCCCCATCTCGTAAGGCTCCACACACAGACGACCACTCTGATCTTCTCGGGGACCAATTTTGTCCCTTACTATCCTTTTACTCTTAATATACTTGTAGAAACCCTTCAGGTTTTCCTTCACATTATCTGCCAAAGCCACCTCATGTCTGTTTTTTTCTTCCTGATTTCCTTCTTTAGTATTTTCTTACGCTTTCTATACTCTTTAAGTAACTCATTTGCTCTTTGTTGCCTCTACCTGCTATACACTTCTCTCTTTTTCTTAACCAGATCGCCAATATCGGTTGAAAACCAAGGTTCCCTATGCCTGCTAACTTTGTCTTTAATCCTGGCAGGAAAATGCAAACTCTGCACCCTCAAAATTTCACATTTGGAGGCCTTCCACTTACTGAACACATCCTTGTCAGGAAAAAAAAACTTACCCCAATCCACTCTTCCTAGATCTTTTTTCATTTCCACAAAATTAACCCTTCTGCTATTTACAACCTCAACTCAAGGACCAGACCTATCCTTATCCATAATTAACTTGAAACTGATCACATTATGGTCACTTGATCCAAAATGTTCGCCTACACATACTTCTGTCACCTGACCTGTCTGGTTTCCTAATAGGAGATCAAGTATTGCATCCTCTCTCGTAGTTACCTCTATATATTGATTTAGAAATCTTTCCTGAAAACATTTCACAAACTCCAAGCCATCTCGCCCTATTACAGTTTGGGAGTCCCAGTCAATATGTGGAAAGTTAAAATCCCCTACTATTACAACTTCCTGTTTCTTACATCGGTCTACTAACTTTATACAGATTTGCTCCTCCAATTCTCTCTGACTATTGAGCGGTCTATAATACACCCCTATTAGTGTGGTCACACCTTTCCCGTTCCTCAGCTCCACTCATATGGCCTTTGTAGACAAGCCCTCCGGGCTGTCCTGTCTACGCACAGCTGTGATATTTTCCCTGACTAATAATGCCACTCCTCCCCCTTTCATCCCTCCCCCTCTATCACGTCTGAAACAACGAATATTTCTATCATGTATAAACCTCAGGTGGGAGGTTATCTTTTTGTATTAATGTATTAAAAATAAATTATAAGTTCTACCAATGAGAATTACAAATTCTCTTACTAAAGGATTCATATTCAAAATAGTATCCAACAAATCAGATTCTTGCAAAAATGGAAACTTAGATAATTATTTTTGTAAAAAAGTCTAACCTGAAGATGTTGCAGTAAGTGTGTATGAGAGAATATTTGCTAATCAGAAAATAAATGATAATAAAAATAAATAAATCTGCAAAAAACACAGATCCCCTTAATCACTAAAGAATAAAAAGTTTGGGAGAGAGAAATTAATATGACCTTTGTTAATGAAGATGGTCAATTCTTCTTTAATATGTGCCAATCAGTGTTTAATTCAATTTAAAATTGTTCACTGTTACTATTTAACAAAGGAGAGACTATCCAAAATATTTCCTAACATAGACAATTATTGCGATAGGTGTAAAACTGAAGTAGCCACTTTTTCACATATGTTCTGGTCATGTTCTTCATCAAAATCTTTAGTTTCTATAATTTCTAAAGCTCTGAAAATTAATTTACAACCTAATGTACAAACCTTTGATTTCTGTCTATACATGCAGTCCTCGCATGACCTTTGTCCTCCTCCACCTGACTATCTGCTCTAACACTCTGCAAATCTTTTTTACCAACCTCCCCCCCCCCCCCCCCCCCCCCGGAGCAGCACTGGCAAATCTACCAGCAAGGATGTTAGTCCCCCTCCAGTTCAGGGGCAAATCATCCCGTCGGAACAGGCCCCACCTTCCCGGGAACAAAGCCCAATTATCCAGATACATGAGACCCTCCCTCCTGCACTATCTCCTTAGCCACGTATTTAGCTGCACTCTCCGCACATTTATATTTACAGGGACTTTACTCCTGACGCCGGTCCCGGGACCCGACCCGTTTACAGACCCGGAGCGGATCCGGAGCAGATTCTCAGCCACTGGTTGACATTCCCAGTCCGGAAGAAAGGATAAAGTTTCTCTGTGAATTTATTCCCAGTGAAGGTGTGGAGATGGGACTTGGTCTCCGCGTTGTAAAATGAAACTGTCCCGGACTCGTAACTGAGATAAACTCCCACCCTCCCGGGGATGGGACCGGCAGGGAGACGGGACTCGGGGGAGGGGAGATCACGGTACACGTCATAATCCCGATATAACACGTCATCAACCCGCCTGATGACCCAGAATCCGGTCTCCGGACTCAGATTGACCCGTCCCTTCCTCTCCCCAGACTCTGCGACGACTCCCAGACACCAGCTCCGATTCCCTGTCACCTCCACCTCCCAGTAATGTCTCCCCGATGTGAATCCCTCCGATCCCAGCACACAAGACCAGTTTGTGAATATCTTCCGGGTGTAAAGGACATTCCTCTGGGTCCAAGTCCATCTCACACTCTTCCGATCGTCAGACACCTCGAGCCGCGGATTCGCCGTTTCCACATCCAGGGTGACAGAGACTGGGGGGAGAAGCAGAGAATTAGAGAGTCCCCGGGGATCGGGGGGAGACTCGGACAGCGCGGCCCCTGGGATCGGGGGGGGGGGGGGGTGGAGACTCGGGCGGCGCGGCCCCGGGGATCGGGGTGGGGGGAGACTCGGGCAGGGCGGCCCCGGGGATTGGGGTGGGGGGTGACTCGGGCACCGCAGCCCCGGGGATCGGGGTGGGGGGAAGACTCGGTTAGGGCGGCCCCGGGGATCGGGGGGAGACGGGCGGCCGTGGCCCCGGGGATCGGGGGAGACTCGGGCAGCGCGGCCCCGGGGATCGGGGTGGGGGGGAGACTCGGGCACCGCGGCCCCGGGGATCGGGGTGGGGGGAGACTCGGGCACCGCAGCCCCGGGGATCGGGGTGGGGGGAGACTCGGGCAGCGCGGCCCCGGGGATCGGGGTGGGGGGAGACTCGGGCAGCGCGGCCCCGGGGATCGGGGTGGGGGGGGGGGACTCGGGGAGCGCAGCCCCGGGGATCGGGGTGGGGGGAGACTCGGGCAGCGCGGCCCCGGGGATCGGGGTGGGGGGAGACTCGGGCAGCGCGGCCCCGGGGATCGGGGTGGGGGGGGGGGGACTCGGGGAGCGCGGCCCCGGGGATCGGGGGGTTTTCCGCTGGACGGAGAGCAGAGAGACCCCTGGCCCTTGACTCCTGAGACAGGGGAAACATCCTCCCTCACTCCTGCCTGTTGACCCCTGAAAGAATTTTGTGTTTCCATGAGATCTCCTCTCATTCTCCGAAACTGGAACAGAGAATATAGAGCAGTACAGCACAGGAACAGGCCCGTCATACAATGTTCACATTCATTTGTGAGTGTGATGGTTTGAGACAGTAAAGGAGGTGATAATGGGAACCAGTAGGAGAGAGATGAATGGCAGATTGAACCAGGAGGGGGAGGGGTGGAAAGCCCGTGGGTGAACTGTGTGTGTAGACGTAATGAGAAGCTGGAGGGGGCAAAGATGGCAGATGAGGAATACTTTGTCCCCTTTCCCATAACCCCGTCCCCCGCAGCCCCTCATTAGTACAGGGGATGAACTTGCAGGGACCCTGAAGCAACACAGGTCCTGATGCAGTGTTTCAGTCTGAACCGTGGACTGTTTACTCTTTTCCATAGAAACTTCCCGGCCTGCTGTTCCCCCAACAATTTGTGTGTGTTACTTTAATTTTCAAATAGGTTACAGAAAGAAAAAAACCCTTCCCCCTCCCCACAACATCGCGATAGAAAAAAAAGAAAAAATAAAGAAAGAAAGAAAGAATGCCTGGATATCGGAAGATCCCCACATGCTCCATGGAGTTCATAATAGCTTTAATATGTATATTTATTTCTTTCCCCAGATAACCAATAATTTTATCTTCGGAGCACCTATATATTTATTCCTATTTTTTTGTAAATAAGGGCGCCAAATTTTCAGAAATATTTCATATTTATCTCTTAAATTATAAGGAATTTTTCCAAGTGGAATGCAGCAATAAATTCCATTCTTCCGACGATCTATAGTTAAGTATGAATCCGATTTCCAAGTAACTGCAATAGCCTTTTTGGCTACTACAAATGCAATTTTTATGAATTTTTATCCCTTCAATATCGCCTAGTAAAAAAAAATAATGGATTGTGTGGAAGTTGTATCCCAATAATTTGTTCCAGTAAAACTCTTAAATTTGTCCAAAAATGTTGAACTTTAGAACAAGACCAAGCAGAGTGTAAAAAATTACCAATTTCTTGATTACATCGAAAACATTGATCAGATAAATTTGAGTTTAATCTATTTATTTTTTGTGGTGTAATATATATTTGATGTAAAAAGTTATATTGTACTAATCTTAGTCGAACATTTATTGTATTTGTCATACTGTCAAGACATAATCTTGACCAACTTGTTTCATCAATTTTAATATTCAAATCAGTTTCCCATTTTTGTCTTGACTTATGAATTCCTTGTTTAATTGCCTGTTTTTGAATCAAATTATACATACCAGAAATATGTTCTTAAATTTTTCCTTTATGAAATAAAGTTACTATTTCATTAGGTTTCAGCAATAACATTGTTTGACCCAGTTTACCTCTTAAATAAGTCCTTAATTGGAAATAACAGAAAAGGGTGTTATTTGATATTTTATAATTATTCTTTAATTGGTCAAATGACATTAATATACCTCCTTCAAAACAGTCTCCTATATATCTAATCCCTTTGTGAAACCAGTTATATAAAAGATGATTATCCATTGTAAAAGAGATAAGTTTATTTTGAATTAAAGGTTTCTTTGCTAATAAAGATTTCTTTATCTCATCATCAACATTTATCTTATTCCATAAATCAATCAAATGTTTTAGTATAGGAGATTCTTTCTTTTCCCGTATCCATTTAGATTCCCATTTATATATAAAATCTTCTGGTATATTTTCTCCTATTTTGTCTAATTCTATTCTAATCCATGCTGGTTTATCTTCATCAAGAAAAGATGCAATAAATCTAAGTTGATTTGCTTTGTAATAATTCTTAAAATTTGGTAATTGTAACCCTCCTAGGTCAAATTTCCATGTCAATTTTTCCAACGATATTCTTGACATCTTACCTTTCCAAAGGAATTTCCTCACACATTTATTTAACTCTTGAAAAAATTTCTGTGATAATTGTATTGGTAATGTTTGGAATAAATATTGTAATCTAGGGAATATATTCATTTTTACAGCATTGACTCTACCTACTAATGTTATTGGTAACATTTATCAAGATCCTCTTGAATTTTTTTCAATAATGGCAAATAATTTAATTTATATAAATTCTTTATATCATTATCAACTCTTATACCAAAATACTTTATACCATTTATTGGCCATCTAAATAGAGTTATTAATCTACATTGACTATAATCTCCTTTCGTAAGTGGTAGAAATTCACTTTTATTCCAATTTAATTTGTATCCTGATATTTTCCCAAATTCTTCCAATCTAGAAGTAATGGGTTAGTTAGATAAATCAGAACATCATCAGCAAATAAGCTAATCTTATATTCCTCCAGATTAACTCTGAAACCCATAATATTTGAGTCAGTTCTAATTAATTCAGCTAATGGTTCTATCGCCAACACTAGTAAAGCAGGTGATAATGGACAACCTTGTCTAGTTGACCTTGTTAACTGAAATTATGTTGAAATTTGGCCATTTGTCACCACTTTAGCTTTGGGGTTAGTATTGAAGGTTTTAATCCATTTTATAAAAGATACTCCTAATCCATATTTTTCCAATACCTTAGATAAAAAATCCCATTCCAATCTATCAAATGCTTTTTCTGCATCCAAAGAAACTGCTACACTCATTTCTTCCCTCTTTTGTGCCAAATGAATTATGCTAAGTAACCGAGTTACATTGTCTGCCGATTGTCTATTTTTAATAAATCCTGTTTGGTCCATGTGTATTAATTTTGGTAAGTATTTACATAATCTGTTAGATAAAATCTTTGCCCTTCTTTGTGGTGGTGTGTTGGGGAGGAAGCATTAAGAAGAGGGACGCCTCTCGTCTTAATAAGCTGGTAAGGAAGTCGGGCTCTGTCGTGGGCAAAGTACTGGAGAGTTTAACATCGGTAGCTGAGCGAAGGGCGCTGAGTAGGCTACGGTCAATTATGGATAACTCTGAACATCCTCTACATAGCACCATCCAGAGACAGAGAAGCAGTTTCAGCGACAGGTTACTATCGATGCAATGCTCCTTAGACAGGATGAAGAGGTCAATACTCCCCAATGCCATTAGGCTTTACAATTCTACCGCCAGTACTTAAGAACTTTTTAAAAGCTATTATTAATGCTTTTTGAGATAGTGATTTAGATGCATATCATATTTTTTACTGAGTTAAGTATTGTATGTAATTAGTTTTGCTACAACAAGTGTATGGGACATTGGAAAAAAGTTGAATTTCCCCATGGGGATGAATAAAGTATCTATCTATCTATCTATCTATTATTTTATAATCCGTGTTCAACAAAGAAATAGGTCTATATGATGTTGGTTTTAAAAGATCTCTGTCTTTTTTTGGCACTACAATTAAAATAGCTGTCGAAAAAGATTCTGGAAGTTTATGTGTTCTTTCCGCTTGGTGTATTAGCTCCATAAAAGGAGGAATTAATAAATCTTTAAACCTTTTGCAAAATTCAGGCGGAAAACCATCTTCTCCTGGAGATTTATTACTCTGAAGTGATCCTAGAGCTTCTTCGACCTCTTTTAATGTAAAAGGCACATCTAATCCCTTCTGTTCTTCCAAATTCAATTTTGGGAGAGTTATTTGTGATAAAAACCTTTCTATCTCAACAATATCATTCTGTGATTCTGATTGATACAATTCAGAATAAAAAAATTTAAAAGTTTATAAAGGTTTATAAATAATTTTATTTACACTCGTTCTAATTGCATTTA
Source organism: Hemitrygon akajei (assembly GCF_048418815.1). Lineage (NCBI taxonomy): Eukaryota > Metazoa > Chordata > Chondrichthyes > Myliobatiformes > Dasyatidae > Hemitrygon > Hemitrygon akajei. The sequence continues at coordinate 59,451,561 of NC_133149.1, forward strand.
TCGTTTTGGAAGCCTGGTCTGTTTTTAACTGCCAAGCAAGAATCTTGTGTGATCTTTCACCTAGTTCATAATATCTCTGTTTAGTTCTCATAATTGCTTTTTTCTGTTCGGTATGTCTGAAGTGTATTATATTGTAGTTTCTTATTAACAAGTTGTCTTTGTTTTTCTTCTGTCATATATCTTTGAGATTCTTTTTCTAATTTTGTAATCTCTTTTTCCAATTGATCTATTTCTACCATATATTCCTTCTTAATTTTAGAAGTATAACTTATTATCTGGCCTCTCAAATATGCCTTCATCGCTTCCCATAATATAAATTTATCATTAACTGAATGTGAGTTTGTATCTAAAAAACTTGAATCTGTTTTTTTCATAAAATCACAAAAATCTTGACGTTTTAATAATATTGAATTAAATCTCCATCTGTAAATCGATTCCTCCTTATCCATCATTATCATTGTCATTATCAAGAGGGAATGATCTGACAATATTCTTGCTTTATATTCCATATTTTTCACTCTGTCTTGAATATTCGCTGATATTAAGAAAAAAACTATCCTTGAATAAGTTTTATGTCTATTTGAATAAAATGAATAATCTCTTTCTTTTGGGTTAATTCTTCTCCAGTTATCAATCAAATTTAAATCTTTCATCAATAATAAAGTTAATTTTGCTACTTTTGGTTTTGTAACAACCTTTGCTGACCTATCTAAAACTGGGTCTGGACAAAAGTTAAATTCTCCGCCTATTAATATTTTATCATGTGTGTCAGCCAAATTCAAAAAAGCCTCCTGTATAAATTTTACATCGTTTTCATTTGGTGCATAAATATTCATAAGAGTCCATAGTTCTGAAAAGATTTGACAATGTATAATTACATATCTTCCCGCAGAATCAATTAGTACATTTTGTATTTTAATTGGTAAAGTTTTGTTGACCAAAATTGCAACTCCCCTCGCTTTTGAAGTAAATGAAGCTGCTATAACATTTCCGACCCAATCTCTCTTTAATTTCTGATGTTCTATCTCTGTTAAATGTGCTTCTTGTATAAAAGCTATATCTATTTTCATTTTCTTAATGTATGTTAAAATTCTTTTTCTTTTCATCAGTCCATTAAGCCCATTAGCATTAAGACTTTAAAAAATCAGGAAATTAGTCATTATTTTTAATGTGGTTACTCCGGCCTATAATCATACATAATATTTCAACTCTCATAGTACCTTGGGGAATTATTTTAAAATTCTCCATGTTGCTATGTGTCTCCCCTCCGATCATCCAGGCAAAGAAAGAAAGATAAAAGAAAAATAAAACCCCTGGTAATTTTGTGAATAAAAAAAAACACAACATTACCCCCCTCCGTTGTGCGGGTCATGGCAAACGCCATGATTACACACGTGAATCCCATAGCGATCGATCCGAAGTTCCCCCAGCTCCCCCGTAACATGAAAAAAGTATATATAAGAAAAAATATCACTACTCTCGATTAATATTTCTCAAATTTTAACCTGTATCATATAATTAAAAGTATATTTAAATATTCTTCTGTCCTTAATGTCCATCAACTCACTTCAGTGTCCCTGTCTTCATCTTTAATCTGTTTCACTTTTAAATCTTTACTGTGACTAGCGAATATTTGGGAGTTCTTGTGCAAACTCCTCTGCACCCCGATGATCTGTAAAAATCTTCTTTTTCCGTCATCCAAAAAAATTATCAGTGTTGCTGGGTGGCGCAATAGAAATTTATAACCCTTTTCCCATAAAACATTTTTCGCTGGCTTAAATTTCTTCTTTCTCTTCAAAAGGTCATAACTTATATCAGGATAGAAAAGAACTGCTTTCCCTTCTATCATCAATGGCTCATTTTTCTTTCTGGCATATTGGGCAGCTGCCTTCAAGATCTTTTCTTTATCTTGATATCTTAAGCATTTTATCAAGATTGGTCGTGGGTTTTGATCTTAAAGCTCTGTGGACCCTTTCGATTTCAATCAACTGGGTTCCCTCTTCCATTTCCAAATTTTCCGGGATCCATTTTTCAAAACATTTTATTGGATCCTCTCCTTCTATCCCTTCTTTTAAGACCAACAATTTTAATATTATTTCCTCTACTAAAATTTTCAAGCACGTCTATTTTTTCCAACAGTCGTTTTCTTTCTGATGTCCAGGCAAGAGTATTATCCTCCATTTTCTTCACATTCTCAATAGTGTCTCCCGTTATTTCTTCCAGGTTTTTAACTTTCTTGTCCATTTTCTCCTGTTTTTTTCACCATTTTATCAAACATAGCCTTCATATTTTTAATATCTTCTTGTATTATTTTTAATATTTTAATTTCTTTTAATTCATGCATTATTTGCACCAAAGAAGGAACTCTTATGTGTCCAGAATATCTCCCACCTCCAATCTCTTCCTGTTGTTCTTCTTTTACATGTTCATCTTCATCTGTATGTTCCAGAGAATCCGAATCCACCACGGCTTCATTGTCACTTCCGCTTCCAATCGTAGCTGGGATTTGTAGTTCAATGTGCTAATGTTTGCACATGCCCTTTCCGGCGCGCACGCGTAGTTCCTGTTGTTCCTTCTTGGAGACGATTGATGCTGCGGGCGTTTTCTGTTCTGTGTCGCCGGATTGAGATGCACTTGAGTCCGAGGCTTCTTCATGGTGGCCGGCTCCTTGTACTATCTTCAAAGTAATAGTTTTCTTCTTTGTCTATTTAGGAGGCATATCTAAGGAAAATCCTGAGTAGTTTAGACGTAGTTTTTAGGAAATATTTACTAACTTTTCTTCACTTAAACATTAATTTATTAGTTTTTTTTACGGGAGAGCTGGATATCCGCGTCTCGATCCCACGTCATCACGTGACGTCCCCCCCCCCCACAAACAATTTGTGTTTGATACTCCGCTTTAAATATACTCAATTATTTGGCCTCCACAGTTGCCTGTGGCAAATTCACTATCCTGTGGATAAAGGAATTCCTCCTCATCTCTGTCCTAAATGGACATCCCTATAGTCGGAGGCTGTGCTTACCGTTCTCGACCCACCCACATCCTCCCAACATCAACTCTCTCCAGACAGGTGTCAGCGAGATCTGGTGAGACCCTTCATCAGGACCTGTGTAGCTTGGATTACCAGCATCTGCAGATTTTCTCCTGTTTGATTTTTAAAGCAGAAGTTAATAAGTAAACATCTTGATTAGTCAGATTCTCAAAAGTTATGGGGAGGAAGCGGGAGAATAGGGTTCAAAGGGATAATAAATCAGCCATTCTTCTAAACTCCGGTGAGTACAGGCCCAGAGCCATCAAACACTCCTCATATGTTAACTCTTTCATTCCCGGAATTATTCTTGTGAATCTTCTGGACCCCCTCCAATGCCAGTACATGTTTTCCGATAGAAGGGATCCAAAACTGCTCACAATACTCCAAGTGTGGTCTGACCAATGCCTTATAAAACCTCAGCATTACATCCTTGCTCTTGTACTCTAATCCTCTCGAAATTCAAGTTTCTGGATCATTGGGACCTCTTCTGGGGCAGGCGTGACCTGTTCATGAAGGACGGGTTACACTTGAATCCTGGGGGGACCAATATCCTAGCGGGGAGGTTTGCTAGGGCTACAGGGCAGACTTTAAACTAGTAAGATGGGGGAACGGAAATCAATTTGAGGAAACTATGGGAGAGGAGGTTAGTTCACCAGTAGAGCAAGTAAGTAGACAGTGTGTGAGGGAGGAAAGGCAGGTGATGGAGAAGGGATGCGCTCAGCCCGAAGATGTAGGGGAGAAGAAAGAAAAGGATAATAAATTTGAATGCATTGTTAGGGATGAAAAGAGAGGAGGAGGTGGAGAGTATCTTAAATGTATCTATTTTAATGCTAGGAGCATTGTAAGAAAGGTGGATGAGCTTAAAGCGTGGATTGATACCTGGAATTATGATGTTGTAGCTATTAGTGAAACATGGTTGCAGGAAGGGTGTGATTGGCAACTAAATATTCCTGGATTTAGTTGCTTCAGGTGTGATAGAGTAGGAGGGGCCAGAGGAGGAGGTGTTGCATTGCTTGTCCGAGAAAATCTTATGGCGGTGCTTTGGAAGGATAGATTAGAGAGCTCCTCTAGGGAGGCTATTTGGGTGGAATTGAGGAATGGGAAAGGTGTAGTAACACTGATAGGAATGTATTATAGGCCACCTAATGGGGAGCGTGAGTTGTAAGAGCAAATGTGTAAGGGGACAGCAGATATTTGTAGTAAACACAAGGTGGTGATTTTGGGAGAATTTAATTTTCCACACATAGATTGGGAAGCTCATTCTGTAAAAGGGCTGGATGGTTTAGAGTTTGTGAAATGTGTGCAGGATAGTTTTTTGCAACAATATATAGAAGTACCAACTAGAGATGGGACAGTGTTGGATCTCCTGTTAGGGAATGCGATAGGTCAGCTGACAGATGTATGTGTTGGGGAGCACTTCGGGTCCAGTGATCAAAATAGCATTAGCTTCAATATAATTATGGAGAAGGACAGGACTGGACCTAGAGTTTTTAACCTTTTTTGATTTTTGATTGGAGAAAGGCTAACTTTGAAGAGATGCGCAGGGATTTAGAGAGAGTGGATTGGGACAAGTTGTTTTTTCGGAAGGATGTAATAGAAAAATGGAGGTCATTTAAGGGTGAAATTATAATGGTACAGAATCTTTATGTTCCTGTTAGGTTGAAAGGAAAGGTTAAAGGTTTGAAAGCGCCATGGTTTTCAAGGGATATTAGAAACTTGGTTCGGAAAAAGAGGGATGTCTACAATAGATATAGGCAACATGGAGTAAAGGAATTGCTCGAGGAATATAAAGAATGTAAAAGGAATCTTAAGAAAGAGATTAGAAAAGCTAAAAGAAGATACGAGTTTGGTTTGGCAAATAAGGTGGAAGTAAATCCGAAAGGTTTCTACAGTTATATTAAAAGCAAGAGGATAGTGAGGGATAAAATTGGTCCCTTAGAGAATCAGGGTGGTCAGCTATGTGTGGAGCCGAGGGAGATGGCAGAGATTTTGAACGATTTCTTCTCTTCGGTATTCACTAAGGAGAAGGATATTGAATGGTGTAAGGTGTGGGAAACAAGTAAGGAAGTTATGGAACCTATGACAATTAAAGAGGTGGAATTACTGGCGCTTTTAAGAAATTTAAAAGTGGATAAATCTGCAGGTCCTGACAGGATATTCCCCAGGACCTTGAGGGAAGTTTGTGTAGAGATAGCAGGAGCTCTGACGGAGATCTTTCAGATGTCATTAGAAACGGGGATTGTGCCGGAGGATTGGCGTATTGCTCATTGGGTTCCATTGTTTAAAAAGGGTTCTAGAAGTAAGCCTGGCAATTATAGACCTGTTAGTTTGACATCAGTGGTGGGTAAATTAATGGAAAGTATTCTTAGAGATAGTATTTATAATTATCTGGATAGAATGGATCTGATTAGGAGTAGCCAGCATGGATTTGTGCATGGAAGGTCATGTTTGAAAAACCTTATTGAATTTTTTGAAGAAGTTACGAGGAATGTTGACGAGGGTAAGGCCGTGGATGTAGTCTATATGGACTTCAGCAAGGCCTTTGACAAAGTTCCACATGGAAGGTTAGTTAAGAAGGTTCAGTCGTTAGGTATTAATGCTGGAGTAATAAAATGGATTCAACAGTGGCTACATGGGAGATGTCAGAGAGTAGTGGTGGATAATTGTTTATCGGGATGGAGGCCGGTGACTAGCGGGGTGCCTCAGGGATCTGTTTTGGGCCCAATGTTGTTTGTAATATACATAAATGATCTGGATGATGGGGTGGTAAATTGGATTAGAAAGTATGCCGATGATACTAAGGTAGGAGGTGTTGTGGATAATGAGGTGGGTTTTCAAAGCTTGCAGGGAGATTTATGCCGGTTAGAAGAATGGGCTGAATGGTGGCAGATGGAGTTTAATGCTGAGAAGTGTGAGGTTCTACATTTTGGCAGGAATAATCCAAATAGAACATACAAGGTATATGGTAGGGCATTGAGGAATGCAGTGGAACAGAGAGATCTAGGAATAACAGTGCATAGTTCCCTGAAGGTGGAGTCTCATGTAGATAGGGTGGTGAAGAAGGCTTTTGGAACGCTGGCCTTTATAAATCAGAGCATTGAGTACAGGAGTTGGGATGTAATGTTAAAATTGTACAAGGCATTGGTAAGACCAAATTTGGAATATTGTGTACAGTTCTGGTCACCGAATTATAGGAAAGATATCAATAAATTAGAGAGAGTGCAGAGACGATTTACGAGGATGTTACCTAGGTTTCAGCACTTAAGTTACAGAGAAAGGTTGAACAAGTTAGGTCTCTATTCATTGGAGCGTAGAAGGTTGAGGGGGGATTTGATCAAGGTATTTAAAATTTTGAGAGGGATAGATAGAGTTGACGTGAATAGGCTGTTTCCATTGAGAGTAGGGGAGATTCAAACGAGAGGACATGATTTGAGAGTTAGGGGGCAAAAGTTTAAGGGAAACACGAGGGTGTATTTCTTTACTCAGAGAGTGATAGCTGTGTGGAATGAGCTTCCTGTAGAAGTAGTAGAGGCCAGTTCAGTTGTGTCACTTAAGGTAAAATTGGATAGGTAAATGGACAGGAAAGGAGTGGTGGGTTATGGGCTGAGTGCGGGTAGGTGGGACTAGGTGAGATTAAGAGTTCGGCACGGACTAGGAGGGCCGGAATGGCCTGTTTCCGTGCTGTGATTGTTATATGGTTATAAATGGAAGCAAACATTGAGTTTGCCAATCTTACCACTGACACAAACTGCAAGTTAACCTTCAGGGAATCCTGCACAAGGACATCCATGTCCCTTTGCAACTCTGATTTTTGAATTTTGCCCTGTTTACAGAATTGTCTATGTCTTTATTCCTTCGACCAAAGGCGTACCTGCCTACGTTTGTACTTGCCAAACTCTACCTGTGCTACAAGATCCTTATTACGTATACTGGTTCATTCAAATAAGACCATAAGACAAAGCAGTAGAAGCCGGCCATTCGGTCGTTCAAATCTGCTCCGCCATTTAATCATGAGCTGATCCATTCTCCCATTTATTCCCACTCCCCCACCTTCTCACCATGACCTTTGATGCCCTGGCTATTCACATACCTATCAATCTCTGTCTTAAATACACCCAATGACTTGGCCTCCACTGCCGCAAGAAATTCACAGATTCACCACCCTCTGTCTAAAAAAATTTCTTCGCATCTCCCTTCTGAATGGGCGCCCGTCAATCCTTAAGTCATGCTCTCTTATACTAGACTCCCCCATCATGGGAAACAACTTTGCCACATCCACTCTGTCCATGCCTTTTAACATTCAAATGTTTATGTGAGGTACCCCCTCATTCTTCTAAACACCAAGGAGTACAGTCCAAGAGCGGTCAAATGTTCCTCACATGTTAACCCTCTCATTCCCGGAATCATTCTAGTGAATCTTCTCTGAACCCTCTCCAATGTCAGAACATCATTACTTAAATAAGGAGCCCAAAACTGCACACAGTATTCCAAGTGAGGTCTTACCAGTTCCTTATAGAGCCTCAACCTCACTTCCCTGCTCTTATACTCTATTCCTCTAGAAATGAATGCCAACATTGCATTCGCCTTCTTCACCACCGACTCAACCTGGAGGTTAACCTTAAGGGTATCCTGCACAAGCACTCCCAAGTCCCATTGCACCTCAGAACTTTGAATTCTCTCTCCATCTAAATAATAGTCTGCCCGTTTATTTCTTCTACCAACGTGCATGACCATACACTTTTCAACATGGTATTTCATTTGCCACTTCTTTGACCATTCTCCCAATCTATCCAAGTCTCTCTGCAGACTCTCTGTTTCCTCAGCACTACCGTCCCCTCCACCTATCTTTGTATAATCAGCAAACTTAGCCACAAAGCCATCAATTCCATAATCCAAATCGTTGATGTACAACGTAAAAAGCGGCCCCAACACGGACCCCTGTGGAACACCACTGGTAACCGGCAGACAACCAGAATGGGATCCCTTTATTCCCACTCTCTGTTTCCTGTCAATCAGCCAACGCTCTATCCACATATGTAAATTTCCAGTAATTCCATGGCCTCTTAACCTGGTTACCACCTTCATGTGTGGCACCTTGTCAAAGGCCTTCCGAGATTCCAAATTTACAACATCCCTGCATCCCCTTTATCTATCCTACTTGTAATCTCCTCAAACAATCCCAACAGGTTTGTCAGGCAGGATATTCCCTTAACAAAGCCATGCTGACTTGTCCTGTCTTGTCCAGTGTCACCAAGTATTCCATAACCTCATACTTAACAACTTACTCCAATTTCTTCCCAACCACAGGTGTGATTGTTAACTGGTCAATAATTTCCTTTCTGCTGTCTTCCTCCTTACTTAAAGAGTTAAGTGACATTTGCCATTTTCCAGTCCTCTGGCACCATGCCAGGGTCCAGTGATTTTTGAAAGATCATTTCAAATGCCTCTATAATTTCTACTGCGATCTCTTTCAGAACACTAGGGTGCAGTTCATCTGGTCCGCGTGACTTATGTACCTTTAGGTCTTTCAGCTTTTTGAGCACCTTCTCCCTTGTAACAGTAACTGCACTCACTTCTCTTCCCTCGCACTCTTCAACGGTGTCTTCCACGGTGAAGACTGGTGCAAAATATTTGGTTCATCTGCCATCTCTTTATTCTGTGTTATTATATATCCAGCCTCATTTTCCAGCGGTCCTATATCCAGTCTCATCTCTGTTTTTTTTTTACAATACTTGAAAAACAATTTGATATTGTTTGCTAACTTGTTTTACAAAGACAGGTGTGTAAAAAGGGCCTGAAGGTTCATTGGAGACCAGAGTCACCCCAACCACAAACTGTACCAGTTGCTACCATCCGGGATATGGTACCACAGATTAAAAGCCAGGAGCAACAGGCTCCGGGACAGCTTCTTCAACCAGGCCATCAGACTTAACTCATGCTAACACAACTGTATTTCTATGTTATATTGACCAGCATGTTATACATATAATTCATCATAAATTACTATAAATTGCACATTGCACATTTAGATGGAGATGTAATGTAAAGATTTTTAATCCTCATGTATATGAAGGATGTAAGTAATAAAGTCAATTCAATTCAAATCGATTTCTTGTTTATTTTTTCCCACCCAATCATCCTTTTAGTTCCTCTCTATAGATATTTAAAAGCTTCCCAATCCTCTGTCTTCCTACTAATTTTTGTTTTGTTGTATACCCTCTCTTTTGCCTTTACATTAACTTGTCTTCCCTTGTCAGCCACGGTTTTACTATTTTGCCATTTGAGTATTTATCTATTTTTGGTATACATCTATCCTTCACCTTTATCATTTTCCCAGAAACTGACACCATTTCTGCTCTGCTCTCATCCCTGCCAGCATCTCCTTCCAATTTGCTTTGGCCAACTCCTCTCTCAGACCTCTGTAATTTCTTTCACTTCTCTGAAATAATACAATATCAGACTTTACTTTCTCCTTATCAGATTTCAAGTTGAACTCAGTCATGTTGTGAGCACTGCCTCCTAAGGTTTCTTTTAACTACTCACCTCTGGTTCAATACATAACACCCAATCCAGTAGAGCTGTTCCCCGAGTAGGCTCAACGACAAACTGCTCCAGAAAACCATCACATTGCATTCAACAAACTTTCTTGAAATCCTTTACCAACCTGATTTTCCCAATTGCCCTGCATGTTGAAATCTCCCATGATTATCATAACATTGTCCTTTTCATCAGCCTTTTCTATTTCCAGTTGTAATCTGTGGGCCTCATCCCACTGACTGTTGGGAGGCCTGTATATGACTGGTGTCGGTGTCATTTTTACTTTTGCAGTTCCTTACCTCAACCCACAAGGATTCAACATCTTCCAATCCTATGTCACATCTAGCTGCTGATTTACCAGCAGAGCCACACCACCCCATCAGCCTTCCTTCCTTCCTCCGATACATTGTGTAACCTTGGACATTCAGCTCCCAACTACAACCATCCTTCAGCCACGATTCCGTGATGGCCACAACATCATACCTGACAATCGGTAATAGTGCAACAAGATCATCCACCTTATTTCCCATACTCCATGCATTGAGATATAACACTTTGTGTACTGTATCTGCTACCCTTTTTAATTCTGCATCCCTAATGCACTGATACTCACCATGCTGGCTGCAATTTTCTCCTCTCATCTGTCCGCCCTATCTGACAGTCTGACTGCACGCTATCTTTGCATTTTAACCATCAGTCCTATCCCTTCTCTCCAGTTCCAACCCCCCCCCCCCCACCAAATTAGTTCAGACCCTCCCCAACAGCTCTATCAAACCTCTCTGTGAGAATATTGTTCTCGCTCGGGTCGAGGTGCGACCCATCCCTTTTGAGCAGGTCATTCCTCCACCAGATGAGATCCCAATGATCCAAGAACCTGAATCCCTGTCCCCAGCACCATCTTCTCAGCCATGTTTATCTGTCAAATTATCCTGTTTCTACCCTCACCAGCACGTGGCACAGGCAGCAATCCAGAAATTACAACCCTGGGGGTACTGCTTCTGAGCTTTCTACCAAGCTAGCCAGATTCTTTTCAGGACCTCTTTGCTTTTACTTCCAATGTCATTGTCCCAAAATTTACCAAGATGTCTGGCTCTTTTCCCTCCCTCTCTAAAATGCTGCAGACACGATTCGAGGCATCCCTGACCCTGGCACCCAGGAGGCAACATACCATTCGGGTGTCCCGTTCACATCAAGAGATTCTCCTGTCTGTTCCCCTGACGATTCAGTCCCTGATCACGACCACTCCCCTCTTCTGCCTCTAACAACAGTGAGAGATGCTGATCCGGAAGGGGGAAGACCTGTGTCAGTCAGAGTCTGCACTCACAGGGAACAGAGGACGTGTGTATTTTCCAGACAATCCCAGTCACCACACTGATACCTGCTTTTATTCCCTACAATATCATCGTCAGTATTAAATTCCCAGTTCCTTTGGTAGATCCAAACTCATGTCCTGGTGTGTTAGTGTATTTGCCTGGGATTGGAACACAGTGGTTCATCTGCCAGTCCGTGTATTGGTTGTATTGTGACACTGTGCTGGCGTGTTGAGGTGTCTGACATCTCCAGCTAACCATGTGACAGCAATGCCTCCCAGTCGGTGGGGTTGATGTCGAATAAACTTCAGTTCCCCTTCAGCCCAGTATTACACACAATCTTTGCATCAAATTGGAACTAAATTGAGCTTCATAAACAAGGAGAAATGAATCTTTGTAAATTTTACCTCGATTAATAGCATCAAGCGTTTCTCTCAGCACTGTGTTCAACAAATAGAGGTGATCGAATTTTTCAACTGGTAGGGTCTCATCTGTCACTGCCAATTCCTGGACATCGTCATTAATCCTGTAAGTATTAAATTGCTGGTTATAAATTGATATTCTGAACTATTTTACAAATCCATTCAGGGTTTTAGTAAAGAGCCTGTCCTACCTTCTGTTCCGACGAGCTTCCTCCTGAAATAAATAAAACACAAATCTGATTACACTTGGACTTACCGTCCACATCCTGAATTTCATCCAAATCATTACAAGGTGTTGAAAATTCCCACTCCCGCAATCACTCACACACACGGACAATACAGAACCACGGGGTAAATGACAGGGAAAGTTTCTGAATGTCAGACCATTACTGAGAGGATGAAACTTACAGGGAAGACAGGACAGGCTGTGCATTTTCATCTGGATATGACGTCAGTGTGATAGGATGTAGGAATTTAAGATCAATGATGTATGTGATTTTGTGCGGGTGGAGGAAGTACCTCTATTTATGGGGAGACTTGTGGGAAGATGTAATTCCAGATGGATTTTAACAAATTCCACAAGAAATTTAGTGAGGAGGATGTGGAACTCAGTGCCACAGGTGTGGTTGAAATGGAACAGCAGAGATTGAATGTAATGGGGAGGCTGGATAAACACGTGAGGGACCAGAGATTTCGGGGCACTGTTGCTGGCTGTGGTGAGTAGGTGGGTGGAGGATTGTGAAGCAGGGAAACTGATAGAAGATGGACCTAATGGCCTGTTTATGATAGAGAATGGGATATAATCCCATGCGAAATATATCCAAAAAATAAAGAGGCAGTGAAAATTTCCGTAATCTGATGGAAACCGGACATGGAAGATAAGTCTGATGTGTGGGTCACATTCTTTGTTCTCACTGATTGACAGAGAGACCCTCACACCCACTCACAGCCTGTGACTGGAACTGGGTGTTAATGGGAGTTTTAGAGGATATTTAATGCGGTAATTAAGGAAACAGTCAGCAGCTCTGTGTTATGATCAGAGTAAATAATTTCAGAGAGATTTGCATTCTGTCCTGGGATGTACAGAAGTTGTGGAAGCCCAGTTTTGGGACAATAAACAATAGGTGCAGGAGTAGGCCATTCGGCCCTTCTAGCCAGCACTGCCATTCACTGTGATCATGGCTGATCATACACAATCAGTACCCCGTACCTGCCCTCTCCCCATATCCTTTGACCCCGCTATCTATAAGAGCTCTATCTAACTCTCTCTTGATAGCATCCAGAGACTTGGCCTCCACTGCCTTCTGGGGCAGAGCATTCCACATATTTACCACTCTCTGGGTGAAAAAGCTTTTCCGCATCACTGTCCTGAATGGCCTACCCCTTATTCTTAAACTGTGGCCTCTAGTTCTGGACTCACCCATCAGCGGGAACATGCTTCCTGCCTCCAGCGTGTCCAATCCCTTAATAATCTTATTATTATGGGACAACAACAACCCTGAATAGATGCATCAATTGTCTGGTGAGAAACAGTTTACTGTCATTTTAAAATGCTGTGTGTCGGAGCAACGCATCTGTTTTCCGTCTGCATTGTATTCTGTGCTATGTGTTTATTATGGTAACGCGTCACGTGAGTGGGGACATGGTAAAAGCGAAGGGAAAAAGTTACGTATCTGTACTTTGTTCTGGGCAGTTTTGAGCTGGGGTCGGGCGGATGTCATTCTGTTCTTGACCGCTGTGTTGCAGCTTACTTTACAATGAATTACCCTGAAGTTTCATCGCTTCAAGATTGTATTTTGCTAATGAAGGACTGAAAGCGTATCTTGGACATTTTGAAATGTCATTATTGGAGTGATGGGAGGGCGCATCATGCAAATATAACAACTTGTGTGAGGTCGTCAGCAGCGGCAATTGATTTGTTAGAATTGGCCACTGTGCTGTGTTTATTTCGAATATACGACTGTTCATTTAGTGTCCTTTGACAGAAACAATTTGAAATATAATCCCTCACCTTGAGAAACATCACACTGTCTTTTTGATCCATCTGTTCCTTTAACTTAGTGATTTCCTCCTGAATAATCCTTATATTCTCTTGAAAAGCGAGAAGATTTTTCTCCAGTGGGTTGAGAATCCTCTTCTCTTCTTCCCTGAGATCCCTGAGTAAGCTCTGCTCTTTCTCAGTGATAATCTGGCGCAGTTCAGCAAACTGGGATGTGATGTGGGACTGAAGGCTGTGTGACTGTTCCTATCGAATGAAAGGTGAAGATTAATATACTGCATTGCTGTGCTCTGTTTCCTTTTGTCGTTAAGTTCGGTCTGTTAGAGTCCATGCTACTTCTGAGAGCATTCCCGCCAACACCATTCCCTCACGTTTTCCTGAAACCTATTCTCACTTATTGACCCATAAACTCCCATCTGATTCACGCACACCCTCCCCACCTTTTCACGGTTAACGGTAATTAGCTATTCATCCGGCATGTCCTTGATATGTGTCGGAATCTCTCGTGGTCACAGGGGGAGCATGCAAACTCCACACAGACAGCAGCAGAGGTCAGGATCGAACCCAGGTCACTGGAGCTGCGATACTCGGCTATTCTGCATTAAATGGAGCAAAATTCGACAGTAATATCTGAAATTCCGCTCAGGAAGCCTCACCTGAACTCCGGAAATCTTCTCTTTCAGTTGTTGCTCCTTTTCCTGGAAGTCTGATTTCTTTTTTGTGAGAGAGTCTAAGGAAGATTTTAGCTGATCCTGGAAGTCAGAGAGTGAAGGAAATAGAAACAAAGATGCATCAAAAGAAACAGGTGATCAAACCCGATTATCACACAAAATACCGGAGGAACTCAGTGAGTCAGGCAGCATCTATTCAGGGGAAATAAACAGTCGGTGTTTCGGGATGAGACCCTTCATTAGGACTGGGAAGGAATGGGACAGAAGCCAGAATAAAAAAGGTTGGGGATGAGAACCAGCTGACAGGTGACGGGTGAGACAACGTGAGGGGGAACGTGGGGGAGGGTGATGAAGTGAGAAGCTGAGAGGGGCAGGTGGAAGAAGTAAAGGGCTGGAGAAGAAGGAATCTAATTCGAGAGGACAATCGACCATGGAAGAAACGGGAGGAACTGGGCTGTTTGCGGCCGTGAATGGTGACGAGGGAGGAGGTTAGGAGTCAGGTGTAGCACTTGTCCCGCTTGCAGTTGTCAGTGCCAGGAGGGAGATCAGTGGGGAGGAGCGAGTGGATCAGGGCGATAAAGTACGGGGAGCGATCCGTATCGAGAGCGGAGACTTGCGGGGTGAGGAGGTGGGCTGTGGGACGGAGAGATGCTAGAATCCCGTTGGAGAAGGTGGAAGTTGCAGAGAATCATGTGTTAGTTATAGAGGCTCGTGTGATGATATGTTGGATAAAAGAAATGTGTTAAGTATTTAATTAACGTTAGTTTTATCTTGTAGAGATTAACAGCTTCTTTAATCGGCTTGAAGCGGTGCTCTCTGTGTTCCTCCGCCACTGCACAGATCACACAGATCAGTGTCTTGTCCGTTTCACAAAACAGCTTCAGTTCTTCCTCATGTTCCTCGCAGTGACGTTTACTTTCCTTCCCCTTCGGATTCAGATTTATATTTTGAGCTTCTTCAGCCAGATTTGCTAAGGCCCGATTCACCCTGAGGGTGCGGTCAGCAAATACCTCTCTACATTCCGGGCAGGAGTTTCTCTCCTCCCTTTCCCAACACCGTGTGATACAAGAGCGACAGAAGTTGTGTCCGCACTCCAGTATAACCGGATCGGTGAAGAAATCCAGGCAGACGGGACAAATTACCTCATCGCTCAAACTCTCGGCCGGTCCTTTCGAAGCCATGTTAACTCCCAGCACTTCCTGATTCAGAATGATTTCACTTTCCGGGAGCTGCTGATCCCCTGCAGTACCGCGATTGTCCACTACGCGCGTTGCAGACTCGGGGAATCAAACAACACACACACAATGCTGGTGGAACACAGCAGGCCAGGCAGCATCTGTAGGGAGAAGCACTGTCGACGTTTCGGGCCGAGCCCCTTCATCAGGACAGCTGGTGTGGTATACTGCATCCGGTGCTCCCGATGAGGCCTTTTATATATTGGTGAGACCCGACGCAGACTGGGAGACCGTTTCGCCAGAGAAAGCAGGATCTCCCAGTGGCCACACATTTTAATTCCACGTCCCATACCCATTCTGATATGTCTATCCATGGACTCCTCTAATGTCAAGATGAAGCTGTCAGGTTGGAGGAACAACACCTGGGTAGCCTCCAACCTGATGGCATGAACATTGACTTCTCTCACTTCCGTTAATGCCCCTCTTCCCCTTCTTACCCCATCCCTGACATATTTAGTTGTTTGTTTTTTTATCTCTCTCTCTCCCCATCACTGCCTGTTCTCCATCTCCCTCTGGTTATCCCCTCCCCCTTTCTTTCTCCCTGGGCCACCTGTCCCATGATCCTTTCCCTTCTCCAGCTCTGTATCCCTTTTCCCAATCACCTTTCCAGCTCCGGTCTTCTCCTATCATTTCACATTTTCCCCTCCCCCTCCTAGTTTCAAACCTCTTACTATCTCTCCTTTCAGTTAGTTCTGACGAAGGGTCTCGGCCCGAAACATCGACAGCGCTTCTCCCTATAGATGCTGCCTGGCCTGCTGTGTTCCACCAGCATTTTGTGTGTGTTGTTTGAATTTCCAGCATCAGCAGATTTCCTCGTGTTTGCTCAGGGAATCAACATGGTTTTACTGGATGTGTTCAGTGGAAATTCTGACCACTTCTATGTTTAGTGTGGGATCAAAAACACATTAAACAGGCAGCAGATAAGAAAACGCGGCCATGGACTGTCTATGCCCGGCTACGAGCGGAGGAGGGTTGGCCATATGGCCAGCAACCCCATCTCTTAAAAACCTGGTGCGACAAAAACGTCAGCTGAATCTCCAAAGGCCTCATCCCTGCGGTCGGAAGGACCTTCCCCTGGAAGATGATTGAAGTCCTGCGCTGAAAGGAGAAGCCATGTGCCTCCCTGGGGTGGTTCACTACTACAATAACTGTGAGGCTTCCTCAGCTAACCCGGCCACTCCCTGTCCAGTGTAGAGGATCCCTGTAGTTCCAATGGTGTCCCTGTAGTCTGGAATGAGCCAGTCGGCAGCATTCCTGTACGACTGGGGTTCCCAAACATTTTTATGCCAAGGACCAATACCAGTAACCGTGGTACCCAGGTTGGGAACCCCTGCTCTCCGGACATCTCGATGTGATGGCAGGCCAACAAGTTTCGAGCGTCTTTCCCCGAGTTGATGATCTTCCAGCAGCACTCGCTGTCCGTTTTCCTGCGCGTCCTGGGAACAGCCCGAGGATCAGTGAGCCTTCTGTCACGCAGCTGCTGTGGCACAGGCCCTTGCATCTTTCTCCACAGATCTTCGCCAGCCCACAGTCCGCAAAGAGGTGAGTGACCGTCTCGTCTCCACTGCGCACTGTGGGAGTGATCTCCGGGCATGCAGCAAGGATCAGACTGGGAGGGGCCCTCTCGTCTCCACTGCAGTAATCTCGGGGCAGCGCGCTGTGGGAGTGATCTCCGGGCATGCAGCAAGGATCAGACTGGGAGGGGCCCTCTCGTCTCCACTGCAGTAATCTCGGGGCAGCGCGCTGTGGGAGTGATCTCCGGGCATGCAGCAAGGATCAGACTGGGAGGGGCCCTCTCGCCGCCAGACAGGTGAGGTCTTGGTGCCTGTTGGGGAGATCTGGTGAGGAGGCATTCTGCCAGATGGTCTGGACTGTCTGCTCAGGGAACCACTCCACTGTGTCCAGCCAGTCCTTCTCCTGCAGTCACTGCAGGACATTCCGTGCTGACCACTGTCTGGTGTTCTTGTGGACAAAGCAGCTGGTCTGAAAGAACTGTCATCAATTTCATGAACACAAGGTTCACATGGAGAAGCTTCCTGATTGAGACAGACACAGTCTCACAGGGTATTTACAGGGTAGGGGCAGGAATGATGTTTCTCCTGGCTGGGCAGTGGAACCGGGGATCACAGACTCAAAATCCGAGGTCACCTCAGCAGGACTGAGATGAGGAGAAATTTCCCCACCCACAGTGCAGTGAATATTTGGAGTTTTCTCCACAGGTTTTCTAAATTAAACCGACATATTTAGGGGCTCGGCGATGTTGGGAACGTTGCAGGAAAGTGGTGCTGAGGGCAAAGGTCAGCCATGTTCTGAGTGAGGGACAGAACAGCGCAACGGGCCGAATGGCAACGTCTGTTCCTGTTTCTTATTTTCTAAATCACGAGGTTACCTTTGCGCCTTGTTCTCCCTTGGCCTTCAGCCTGTCGGATTGCACAGGGGAGCGGTGAGAGCTCCGGAGATCCATCGGCAGCCGCTGCGGTTATTTTATGTTCTTGTTCTTTATCATTATTTTTGTATTTGCATTTGCACAGATCAGCACTCTGGCTGATCTTTCACTGCCTGCTTCTGTTGTGGTTACTATTCTATACTTTTTCTAAGTATGTCCGCAGGAAAATGCTTCTCGGGGTTGTATGTGGTGACTTATCTGGACTCTGAAAATAAAATTTATTTTGAAATTTGAGTTTCGGGAAACTTGCTTTAATTCTGAGAACAAACTGTGACTGACATCTCCAGCTCCCAGCAGCAGCCCGTCCTCAGACACACTCACAGCCAGTCAGCGATCACCGTTGGGAGAAGGATGCTCTCATTGGCTGAGGGGAGTCAGTGGGCGGGACGCTGAGCGCCCGGCCCAGCCGCAGTTTGCAACCGAGATCCAGTGAGGTCGGAGACCGGGAGCTGCGTCTCGGGTTTCGGCTGCACCACCGGCGGGTCGTGAATCCTTTCGAAGGCAGAGCTGAAGAGACTGGCGGAGATTCCGTGAGATGTTTCAGCTACACGGAGGGCGCCCGGACTTTCCCCGCCGAGGATCGGGGCCTGTTGTCTGGAATTGTCTCCCAGACCCGTCCCTTCCTGCTGGGAGACGGGAGCTGCCCCGCAGCGGCTGCCGATGGATCTCCGGAGCTCTCACCGCTCCCCTGTGCAATCCGAACGGCTGAAAACCAAGGGAGAACAAGGCGCAAAGGTAAACTCGTGCTTTAGAAAATAAGTAACATGAGCATGCCTGGCCGCTCGGCCCGTTGCGCCTATTCCACCCTTTCCTCAGAATACTCCTTTTTAAATCTTTTTATTGATTTTAAACAAACACAAAAATGAAACATGAATACAAAGAGCTTGAGAGTACATAATTAATAGGTGAAGGTATAAATACAAATAGATGATAATAACCTCCAAAACTCATAGTGGTTATAAAAAGTGGAGAAAATAAGAAATCCTCCCCCCAAAAAAATTTAAAAAATCCTAACCGACATGGGCCATTGCATTATATCAATTATACACAGTAGCGTCAATAACTCCGCACCTCCATCCAAATAATTAAGGACAATAAAAGTAAGGTTTAGGGAAAGTCAGTTTAGCTTATATGAAAATGTTGAATAAATGGTCTCCAAGTTTCTTCATATTTAACTGAAGGGTTAAAGGCAACACTTGTAATTTTTTCTAAACTCGAACAAGAAATAGTTTGAGAAAACCACTGAAATATAGTTGGAGGATTAATTTCTTTCCAGTTCAATAGGATAGATCTTCTAGCCATTAATGTAACAAATGCAATCATCCGCTGGGCTGAGGGGGGATAAACGACTTTTATCCACCATTGGTAAACCGAAAATTGCAGTAATAGGATGTGGTTGCAATTTGATATTCAGAACTGTTGAAATAATACCAAAAACATCTTTCCAATAATTTTGCAAACAGGGGCAAGACCGGAACATGTGGGTCAATGAAGCAACTTCAGAATGACATCTGTCACTGGTTGGATTAACATAAGAATAAAATCGAGCGAGTTTATCCTTTGACATGTGAGCCCTATGAACAACCTTAAATTGTATTAAGCATGTTTAGCACAAATAGAAGAAGAATTGACTAATTGTAAAATTTTCTCCCACTGCTCTGTGGGTATAAGACAGTGAAGTTCTTTTTCCCATTCCTTCTTAATTATTTCTGATACTCCTGGCTGGATTTTCATGATCATATGATAAATGATAGCTACTTAACCCTTCCAGCAAGGATTCAGAGATAGAATTTTTTTCTGTAATGTCCATTGGACATAATTTCAGAAAATACTAACATTCAAGAAATTTCTAACTTGCAAGTATCTAAAAAAAATGAGTTTTAGGCTGGATAGCTGTTCAAAGGACATAAAACTGTTATCTAAAAATAGATCACGAAAACATGTTATACCTTTTGTTTTCCATAACACAAAGGCCTGGTCCATAAAAGAGGGCTGGAAAAAGAAGTTAGATATAATAGGGCTTGATTATTCAAGCCAAAGAATTTACGAAACTGAAACCATATTCTTAATGTATGTTTAACTATAGGATTAGTTATTTGTTTATTCGGTTTAGATAAAGCAAAAGGAAGCGAAGATCCTAAAATAGAAAACAATGATAGATAGATAGATACTTTATTCATCCCCATGCGGAAATTCAACAATTTTTCCAATGTCCCATACACTTATTGTAGCAAAACTAATTACTAATGAGAAGTCTTGTACAGATTTACACTCCAAATTTACCCATTGTGGGCAAGGTACTATGACCGATTCTTGTGTCCAAAATATATAAATATTGAATATTAACTGCCCAATAGTAAAATCTCAGGTTTGGCAAAGCAAAACCACCTTCCTTCTTAGGCTTCTGTAAATATTTTTTACTTAATCTCGGATTTTTACTCTGCCACACATATAAGGATATTTTGGAGTCAATAATATCAAAAGAAGATTTAGGAATAAAAATTTTTAATGCTTGGAATAAATAAAAAAATTTGGGTAATACTATCATCTTGATAGTATTAATTCGACCAACCAATGACAGAGATAATGGGGACCCCCTGGTAACAAGTTGCTTGATTTGTTCAATTAAAGGTAAAAAATTAACTTTAAATAAACCCTTATGTTTCTTGGTAATTTTAATACCCAAATAAGTAAAATGATCTGTGACAACTTTAAATGGTAAGTGTTTATAAATTGGAACTTGGATATTTAATGGAAATAATTCACTCTTATTAAAATTCAGTTTGTAGCCAGAAAAGCTACTAAACTGAGCAAGCAAGGATGAAATAGCAGGAATAGATCTCTCAGGGTCAGATATGTATAGTAACAAATCATCAGCATATAATGATAACTTATAAGTCCCTAACCCACGGGTAATACCAAAAATATTAGGTGATTCACGAATGGCAACGGCTAAAGGTTCCAAAGCAATGTCAAATAATAGAGGACTTAAAGGGCAGCCTTGCCTCGTACCACGGGACAACTGAAAAAAAGGAGATCTTTGATTATTGGTAAGAACCGAAGCCAAAGGATTATAATACATTAATTTAATCCATGATATAAATTTCAAGCTAAAATTAAAATTCTGCAACGTATTAAATAAATATGGCCATTCAACTCTATCGAACGCTTTTTCAGCATCTAAGGAAATGACATTCTGGTATTTTAGATGAAGAAGTATAAATTATATTAATAAATTTTCAAATGTTAAAAGATGAATAACAGTTTTTAATAAATCCGGTCTGATCTTCAGAGATAATTTGAGGTTCACATTTTCTAATCTAGTGGCCAAAATTTCGGTAAAAATCTTAGAATCCGTATTCAGCAAGGATATTGGCCAATAGGATGCACATTCAGTGGGGTCTTTATCTTTTTTAAGAATTGGAGAAATGGAGTCATCATAAAAAGATTGTGGTTATTTACCTACTTTTAACGCATCTTTAAAAATGTTAAAAAGCGAAAGCGGGATTTAAAAAATTTAAAAAATTCAGCAGTATAACCATCCAGACCTGGGGCTTTACCTGAATTCATTGAAAAAGGGAGTGGGTTCCCCATTCCAGACCCTGCCTGGGGACTTGTGCAACTCCTCGGGGTTATATATGGAACCTCTCAGACAGGGATAGGGAGTGGGTTCCCCTTTCCAGATCCTGCCTGGGGACTTGTGCCACTCCTCAGGGTTATATATGGAACCTCTTGGACAGGGACAGGGAGTGGGTTCCCCTTTCCAGACCCTGCCCGGGGACTGTGCCACTCCTCAGGGTTATATATGGAACCTCTCGGACAGGGACAGGGAGTGGGTTCCCCTTTCGAGACCCTGCCTGGGGACTTGTGCCACTCCTCAGGGTTATATATGGAACCTCTCAGACAGGGACAGGGGGTGGGTTCAACTTTCCAGACCCTGCCCGTGGACTTGTGCCACTCCTCAGGGTTATATATGGAACCTCTCGGGCAGGGACAGGGAGTGGGTTCCCCTTTCCAGACCCTGCCCGGGGACTTGTGCCACTCCTCAGGGTTATATATGGAACCTCTCGGACAGGGACAGGGAGTGGGTTCCCCTTTCCCAGGCAGACGCCTGAAGGTGACCGGGAGCCACCAGAGGGGCTGATGTAATACAAGCCATGGCACGGTGGGTCACTGAGGTAAGGGAACCCATTTGAATGACAGCCCGACTGCATGCGAATTTTGGTGAATTTACCCGATAACTACAGAAAAAAGGAGAATCCCTTGCGTACTTTATAGCTCGTTTTAAGGATACGTGAGAGTCCAATGCCGGCAAACCACTGGACAGATCAGTATGTCCAGCTGGCAGTGCAGACTTTTCTAAACTGTCTCGGACCCAAGCCTGCCCACTCCTTTAAGTTAACTAATCTCAATTCGCTGTGTCAGACCTGGCCCCAGGTGACATAAATTGTGATGAATAGGGAGCGCAATTGACTCTTTAAAGCATATATGTCAAACTCAAGACCCGCGGTGCTATTATCTTTGGCCCGCGAGATAATATCTAATTACTATTAAAGCTGGCCCCAGTAATCGAAGCGCCTATGGCGTATGATATGGCTAATGATGAGTTTATTCAGGTACCAGGTTTTCAGGGTTTTTAGTGTTTCTTCGGCAGTCTTGCTCGGCAGTCTTCTTCATAAGAAACGGAATTTGTAAAGTGAAACACTTTGTAGTTATAGCAGAGACTGAGACACATGAGAGCAGGCTGAAAAAACGGAGGCAACGAAAGCTGCGTTCGCACGCGTCCGACTGATCCGGCCCGCATGAAGCTGCATTTTGCTCAATCCGGCCCGTGACCTAAAATGAGTTTGACACCCCTGCTTTAAAGGGACTGGGGGAAAGCGAGAGTGTGCACAGAGAACCGGTAGTGAGGAGATGGAGTTCGGGTCCCGACGAAGAACCCAGAACGGGTGGCAGGATCGTGCGGACGGTGCTGATGAAGAGGACACTTGGCTAAGGACAGAAACGGGGTTTGTAGAAAGAGGGGACATTGGGCCGAGATTGTCGCACTACAATCACAGTCAAGAATAATAAGAGGCAGGAAGAGAGCCCGGATCACAATAATACTCGACAGAGCACCACATTTACTCTCCACAATCCCTTTGGTCCCGGATAGGGCAGGCCAGAGGGGACGGATCACAGTGATACTCGACAGAGTACCACATTTACTCTCCACAATCCCTTTGGTCCCGGATAGGGCAGGCCAGAGGGGACGGATCACTGCGATACTCGACAGAGTACCACATTTACTCTCCACAATCCCTTTGGTCCCAGATAGGGCAGGCCAGAGGGGACGGATCACTGCGATACTCGACAGAGTACCACATTTACTCTCAACAATCCCTTGGTCCCAGATAGGGCAGGCCAGACGGGACTGATCACAGTAATACTCGACAGAGTACCACATTTACTCTCCACAATCCCTTTGGTCCCAGATAGGGCAGGCCAGACGGGGCGGATCACAGTGATACTCGACAGAGTACCACATTTACTCTCCACAATCCCTTTGATCCCGGATAGGGCAGGCCAGAGGGGACGGATCACAGTGATGCTCGACAGAGTACCACATTTACTCTCCACAATCCCTTTGGTCTTGGATAGGGCAGGCCAGAGGGGACGGATCACAGTGATACTCGACAGAGTACCTCATTTACTCTCCACAATCCCTTTGGTCCCGGATAGGTCAGGCCAGAGGGGACGGTGATACAGGCGGCTGTGATCAGTCTCACCACACAGGCAGTCTCTTTTCTCACTGCTGCAATCAGGTAGAAGGTACAAGAGCCTCAGGACTCATCCCACCGTGGTCAGGAACAGTTACTACCCCTCAGCCATCAGTCTGTGGAACAACGCAGGATAACTGCACTCACTTGCTGTCCATAGAGATGCTGCCACAACAAATCATCGTACTGGGACTGTCTCAAAATGAGTGAAATAAGAGGTGGTTTGACTGAGACAGATCACATTCCTGTCTCAGAATTAGAGAAATACAATCACACAGGATATTTACAGCGGAAGGGCTGGAATGATGTTTCCCATAAGGTGTGGAACCAGCGCTCACAGACTCAAAATCGGAGGACAACTCAGCAGGACTGAGATGAGGAGAAATTTCCTCACCCAGAGTGCAGTGAATTATTTCAATTATCTCCACAAGGTTTCTAAATTTAATAGACATATCCTGGGGCTCAGCGGTGATGGAAAGTTGCAGGAAAGTGGTGCTGAGGTCAAAAGTCAAGCATGTTCTGAGTGAAGGGCAGAAGAGACGGAAGGGGCCGAATGGCCACACCTCTATTTCTGATTTTCTGAAACACGAGTTTACCTTTGCGCCTCACTGTTTCTTGGCCTGTCAGATTGAACAGGGAGCGCTGAGAGCACCGGACATCTATCGGCAGCCGCTGCGGTTATTTCATGTTCTCGTTGTTTATTTGCATTGGCGAAGTTTGTTGTCTTCTGCACTCTGGCTGATCTTTCAGTGATCCAGATATAGTTACCGTTCTGTAGCTTTGCGCTGTATGTTTGTAGGAGTTGTATGTGGCGACTTATATGTACTCTGTTAGTTTTTGGAATAGTCGCTTGGGGAATCTGAGGTGGAGGAGTATCTGGGGCTTATTTAAAATTATACATAGATATTATCCAACCAATGTTTATTTGACAAGGGTTAATTCTGATATTGAAACTAACTGTTCTTTTTGCGGTTTATATCCAGAGGATTTATTTCATCTGTTTTGGGATTGTTAATATGTTAAAACATTTTGGGTTGATGTTTGTCAATTTATAGATCAATATATTAACATGGATTTAATTTTTTGTTTTGAAATTGTCTTATTTGGTTTTACTAATAATACCAAATCTCATAGGGATCATTTCCTTACCATACATATTTTGTTGATTTACAGCAAATTTTATATCCATAAATGCAATCACAGCAATAAGAAACCTTCATTTATATTTTTTACATCAGACTTCAAACTCTACGTTTATACTCTGAAAGCTTCCCATAATCAGAAAGCTGTAAAGACTGTACAAATCTGTCAAAGTTTTGGGTTATCTCTGTAAATGTTCCTGTTTTGTGACTCCTCTTAGATACAGTTCCTTCTGTCCAACAGTATTTAGAGTGGATTTCCTTGTTTATTTGTATATTTATAGTTAATAGTTATATATTTGTTGCTGCTTTCCTGTGATTCCCTGTCTTTGTTAGCTTATGTTTAGTGTTTCTGTTTTTGTTTGTGTTTAATAAAAATTTAAAAAATTTAAAAATAATAATAAAATTTACTTTGAACTTTGAGCCTCGGGGAACTTGCTTTGATTCTGAGAACAAACAGTGACTGACATCTCCGGCTCCCGGCAGCAGCCCGCCCTCGGACACACTCACAGCCAATCGGAGAACACCACTGTGAGACTCTTGCCTCCATTGGCTGAGGGGTGTCAGTGGGCGGGACGCTGGGCGGACCGAAGTTTGGAATCGGGAACGAGTGGACCCGGTGAGAGACCCGAGATTGGGAGCAGCTCCCCGGGTAAAGGCTGCAACAGCGGCCGGTGTTTTGAATCCTTCCGATGGCGGAGGTGAAGAGACGGGCGGAGATTCCGTGAGATGTTTCAGACACACAGGGGGAGCCCGGTCTTTCCCCGCCGTGGATCGGGGCCTGTTGTCCGGAGTTTCCTCCCAGTCCTGTCTCCTGCTGCTGGGATACGGGAGCTGGCCCGCAGCGGCTGCCGATGGATCTCCGGAGCTCTCACCGCTCCCCTGTGCAATCCGAACGGCTGAAAACCAAGGGAGAACCAGGCGCAAAGGTAAACTCGGACTTTAGAAAATAAGTAACAGGAGCAGGCCTGGCCACTCGGCCCGTTGCGCCTATTCCACCCTTTCCTCAGAGTAGTCCTTTTTAAATATTTTTATTGATTTTAAACAAACATAAATGAAACATGAATACAAAGAGCTTGAGAGTACATAATTAATAGGTTAAGGTATAAATACAAATAGATGATAATAACCTCCCAAACTCATAGTGGTTACAAAAAATGGCGAAAATAAGAACCCCCCCCCCCAAAAAATGAAAAAAATCCTAATCGACATGGGCCATTGCATTATATCAATCAGACACAGTAGCGTCAGTAACTCCGCACCTCCATCCAAATAATTAAGGACAATAAAAGTAAGGTTTAGGAAAAGTCAGTTTAGCTCATATGAAAATGTTGAATAAATGGTCTCCAAGTTTCTTCAAATTTAACTGAAGGGTCAAAGACAACACTTGTAATTTTTTCTAAACTCGAGAAAACCACTGAAATATAGTTGGAGGATTAATTTCTTTCCAATTCAATAGGATAGATCTTCTAGCCATTATGTAACAAATGCAATCATCCGCCAGGCTGAGGGTGGGGGATAAACAACTATTATCCACCTTTGGTAAACGGAAAATTGCAGTAATAGGATGCGTTTGCAATTTGATATTCAGAACTGTTGAAATAATACCAAAAATATCTTTCCAATAATTTTGAAAACGGGGGCAAGACCAGAACATGTGGGTCAATGAAGCGACTTCAGAATGACATCTGTCACTGGTTGGATTAACGTAAGAATAAAATCGAGCGAGTTTATCCTTGGACATGTGAGCCCTATAAACAACCTTAAATTGTATTAGGCATGTTTAGCACAAATAGAAGAAGAATTGACTAATTGTAAAATTTTCTCCCACTGCTCTGTGGGTATAAGACAGTGAAGTTCTTTTTCCCATTCCTTCTTAATTATTTCTGATACTCCTGGCTGGATTTTCATGATCATATGATAAATGATAGCTACTTAACCCTTCTGGCAAGGATTCAGAGATAGAATTTTTTTCTGTAATGTCCATTGGACATAATTTCAGAAAATACTAACATTCAAGAAATTTCTAACTTGCAAGTATCTAAAAAAAATGAGTTTTAGGCTGGATAGCTGTTCAAAGGACATAAAACTGTTATCTAAAAATAGATCACGAAAACATGTTATACCTTTTGTTTTCCATAACACAAAGGCCTGGTCCATAAAAGAGGGCTGGAAAAAGAAGGTAGATATAATAGGGCTTGATTATTCAAGCCAAAGAATTTACGAAATTGAAACCATATTCTTAATGTATGTTTAACTGTAGGATTAGTTATTTGTTTATTCGGTTTAGATAAAGCAAAAGGAAGCGAAGATCCTAAAATAAAAAACTATGAGAAGTCTTGTACAGATTTACACTCCAAATTTACCCATTGTGGGCAAGGTACTATGACCGATTCTTGTGTCCAAAATATATAAATATTGAATATTAACTGCCCAATAGTAAAATCTCAGGTTTGGCAAAGCAAAACCACCTTCCTTCTTAGGCTTCTGTAAATATTTTTTACTTAATCTCGGATTTTTACTCTGCCACACATACGAGGACATTTTGGAGTCAATAATATCAAAAAAAGATTTAGGAGTAAAAATTGGTAATGCTTGGAATAAATATAAAAATTTGGGTAACACTATCATCTTGATCGTATTAATTCGACCAACCAATGACAGAGATACCAATGCCTGGTAACAAGTTGCTTGATTTGTTCAATTAAAGGTAAAAAATTAACTTTAAATTAACCCTTATGTTTCTTGGTAACTTTAATACCCAAATAAGTAAAATGATCTGTGACAACTTTAAATGGTATTTGTTTATAAATTGGAACTTGCATATTTAATGAAAATAATTCACTCTTATTAAAATTAGTTTGTAGCCAGAGAAGCTACTAAACTGAGCAAGCAAGAATGAAATAGCAGGAATAGATCTCTCAGGGTCAGATATGTATAGTAACAAATCATCAGCATATAATGATAACATAAGTCCCTTACCCACGGGTAATACCAAAAATATTAGGTGATTCACGAATGGCAACGGCTAAAGGTTCCAAAGCAATGTCAAATAATAGAGGACTTAAAGGGCAGCCTTACCTCGTACCACGGGACAACTGAAAAAAAGATCTTTGATTATTGGTAAGAACGGAAGGCAAAGGATGATAATACATTAATTTAATCCATGATATAAATTTCAAGCTAAAATTAAAATTCTACAATGTATTAAATAAATATAGCCATTCAACTCTATTGAACGCTTTTTCAGCATCTAAGGAAATGACATTCTGTTATTTTAGATGAAGAAATATGAATTATATTAATAAATTTTCTAATGTTAAAAGATGAATTTTTAATATATCTGGTCTGATATTCAGAGATAATTTGAGGTAATACATTTTCTAATCTAGTGGCCAAAATTTTGGTAAAAATCTTAGAATCCGTATTCAGCAAGGATATTGGCCGATAGGATGCACATTCAGTGGGGTCTTTATCTTTTTTAAGAATTGGAGAAATGGAGGCATCATAAAAAGATTGTGATTATTTACCTACAGTTAACGCATCTTTAAAAATTTTACAAAGCCAAAGAGGGAGTATAGAAGAAAAGGATTTAAAAAATTCAGCAGTATAACCATCCGGACCAGGGGCTTTACCTGAATTCATTGAAAAAGGGAGTGGGTTCCCCTTTCCAGACCCTGCCCGGGGGCTTGTGCCACTCCTCAGGGTTATATATGGAACCTCTCGACCAGGGACAGGGAGTGGGTTCCCCTTTCCAGACCCTGCCCGGGGACTTGTGCCACTCCTCAGGGTTATATATGGAACCTCTCGGGCAGGGACAGGGAGTGGGACCCTGCCCGGGGACTTGTGCCACTCCTCAGGGTTATATATGGAACCTCTCGGGCGGGGACAGGGAGTGGGTTCCACTTTCCAGGCCCTGCCCGGGGACGTGCCACTCCTCAGGGGTATATATGGAACCTCTCGGACAGGGGCAGGGAGTGGGTTCCACTTTCCAGGCCCTGCCCGGGGACGTGCCACTCCTCAGGGTTATATATGGAACCTCTCGGGCGGGGACAGGGAGTGGGTTCCACTTTCCAGGCCCTGCCCGGGGACGTGCCACTCCTCAGGGGTATATATGGAACCTCTCGGACAGGGGCAGGGAGTGGGTTCCACTTTCCAGGCCCTGCCCGGGGACGTGCCACGCCTCAGGGTTATATATGGAACCTCTCGGGCAGGGACAGGGAGTGGGTTCCCCTTTCCAGACCCTGCCCTGGGACTTGTGCCACTCCTCAGGGTTATATATGGAACCACTCGGACAGGGACAGGGAGTGGGTTCCCCTTTCCAGACCCTGCCCGGGGACTTGTGCCACTCCTCAGGGTTATATATGGAACCACTCGGACAGGGACAGGGAGTGGGTTCCCCTTTCCAGACCCTGCCCGGGGACTTGTGCCACTCCTCAGGGTTATATATGGAACCTCTCGGACAGGGACAGGGAGTGGGTTCCCCTTTCCAGACCCTGCCCGGGGGCGTGCCTCTCCTCAGGGTTATATATGGAACCTCTCGGGCAGGGACAGGGAGTGGGTTCCCCTTTCCAGACCCTGCCCGGGGACTTGTGCCACTCCTCAGGGTTATATATGGAACCTCTCGAGCAGGGACAGGGTGTGGGTTCCCCTTTCCAGACCCTGCCCGGGGACTTGTGCCACTCCTCAGGGTTATATACGGAACCTCTTGGACAGGGACAGGGAGTGGGTTCCCCTTTCCAGACCCTGCCCGGGGACTTGTGCCACTCCTCAGGGTTATATATGGAACCTCTCTGGCAGGGACAGGGAGTGGGTTCCCCTTTCCAGACCCTGCCCGGGAACTTGTGCCACTCCTCAGGGTTATATATGGAACCTCTCGGACTGCGACAGGGAGTGGGTTCCCCTTTCCAGACCCTGCCCGGGGACTTGTGCCACTCCTCAGGGTTATATATGGAACCTCTCAGACAGGGACAGAGAGTGGGTTCCCCTTTCCCAGGCAGACGCCCGAAGGTGACCGGGAGCCACCAGAGGGGCTGATGTAATACAAGCCATGGCACGGTGGGTCACTGAGGTAAGGGAACCCATTTGAATGACAGCCCGACTGCATGCGGATTTTGGTGAATTTACCCGATAACTGTAGGAAAAAGGAGAATCCCTTGCGTACTTTATAGCTCGTTTTAAGGATACGTGAGAGTCCAATGCCGGCAAAACCCTGGACAGATCAGTATGTCCAGCTGGTAGTGCAGACTTTTCTAAACTGTCTCAGACCCAAGCCTGCCCACTCCTTTAAGTTAACTAATGTGAATTTGCTGTGTCAGACCTGGCTCCAAGTGACATAAATTGTGATGAATAGGGAGCGCAATTGGCTCTTCAAAGCATATCTGTCAAACTCAAGGCCCGCGGGCCAAATCCGGCCCGCGGTGAAATTATCTTTGGCCCGCGAGATAATATCTAATTACTATTAAAGCTGGCCCCAGTAATCGAAGCGCCTATGGCATATGATATGGCTAATGATGAGTTTATTCAGGTACCAGGTTTTCAGGGTTTTTAGTGTTTATTCGGCAGTCTTGGTCGGCAGTCTTCTTCATAAGAAACGGAATTTGTAAAGTGAAACACTTTGTAGTTATAGCAGAGACTGAGACACATGAGAGCAGGCTGAAAAAACGGAGGCAACGAAAGCTGCGTTCGCACGCGTCCGACTGATCCGGCCCGCATGAAGCTGCATTTTGCTCAATCCGGCCCGTGACCTAAAATGAGTTTGACACCCCTGCTTTAAAGGGACTGGGGGAAAGCGAGAGTGTGCACAGAGAACCGGTAGTGAGGAGATGGAGTTCGGGTCCCGACGAAGAACCCAGAACGGGTGGCAGGATCGTGCGGACGGTGCTGATGAAGAGGACACTTGGCTAAGGACAGAAACGGGGTTTGTAGAAAGAGGGGACATTGGGCCGAGATTGTCGCACTACAATCACAGTCAAGAATAATAAGAGGCAGGAAGAGAGCCCGGATCACAATAATACTCGACAGAGCACCACATTTACTCTCCACAATCCCTTTGGTCCCGGATAGGGCAGGCCAGAGGGGACGGATCACAGTGATACTCGACAGAGTACCACATTTACTCTCCACAATCCCTTTGGTCTCGGATAGGGCAGGCCAGAGGGGACGGATCACTGCGATACTCGACAGAGTACCACATTTACTCTCCACAATCCCTTTGGTCCCAGATAGGGCAGGCCAGAGGGGACGGATCACTGCGATACTCGACTGAGTACCACATTTACTCTCAACAATCCCTTGGTCCCAGATAGGGCAGGCCAGACGGGACTGATCACAGTAATACTCGACAGAGTACCACATTTACTCTCCACAATCCCTTTGGTCCCAGATAGGGCAGGCCAGACGGGGCGGATCACAGTGATACTCGACAGAGTACCACATTTACTCTCCACAATCCCTTTGATCCCGGATAGGGCAGGCCAGAGGGGACGGATCACAGTGATGCTCGACAGAGTACCACATTTACTCTCCACAATCCCTTTGGTCTTGGATAGGGCAGGCCAGAGGGGACGGATCACAGTGATACTCGACAGAGTACCTCATTTACTCTCCACAATCCCTTTGGTCCCGGATAGGTCAGGCCAGAGGGGACGGTGATACAGGCGGCTGTGATCAGTCTCACCACACAGGCAGTCTCTTTTCTCACTGCTGCAATCAGGTAGAAGGTACAAGAGCCTCAGGACTCATCCCACCGTGGTCAGGAACAGTTACTACCCCTCAGCCATCAGTCTGTGGAACAACGCAGGATAACTGCACTCACTTGCTGTCCATAGAGAAGCTCACACAACAAATCATCGTACTGGGACTGTCTCAAAATGAGTGAAATAAGTGGTGGTTTGACTGAGACAGATCACATTCCTGTCTCAGAATTAGAGAAATACAATCTTACAGGATATTTACAGCGGAAGGGCTGGAATGATGTTTCCCATAAGGTGTGGAACCAACGCTCACAGACTCAAAATCCGAGGACAACTCAGCAGGACTGAGATGAGGAGACATTTCCTCACCCAGAGTGCAGTGAATCATTGCAATTATCTCCACAAGGTTTCTAAATTGAATAGACATATCCTGGGGCTCAGCGGTGATGGGAAGTTGCAGGAAAGTGGTGCTGTGGTCAAAAGTCAAGCATGTTCTGAGTGAAGGGCAGAAGAGGCGCAAGGGGCCGAATGGCCACGCCTTCTCTATTTCTGATTTTCTGAAACACGAGTTTACCTTTGCGCCTCACTGTTTCTTGTCCTGTCAGATTGAACAGGGAGCGCTGAGAGCACCGGACATCTATCGGCAGCCGCTGCGGTTATTTCATGTTCTCGTTGTTTATTTGCATTGGCGAAGTTTGTTGTCTTCTGCACTCTGGCTGATCTTTCAGTGATCCAGATATAGTTACCGTTCTGTAGCTTTGCGCTGTATGTTTGTAGGAGTTGTATGTGGCGACTTATATGTACTCTGTTAGTTTTTGGAATAGTCGCTTGGGGAATCTGAGGTGGAGGAGTATCTGGGGCTTATTTAAAATTATACATAGATATTATCCAACCAATGTTTATTTGACAAGGGTTAATTCTGATATTGAAACTAACTGTTCTTTTTGCGGTTTATATCCAGAGGATTTATTTCATCTATTTTGGGATTGTGAATATGTTAAAACATTTTGGGTTGTTGTTTGTTAATTTATAGATCAATATATTAACGTGGATTTAACGTTTTGTTTTCAAAATGTTTTATTTGGTTTTACTAATAACACCAAATCTCATAGGGATCATTTCTTTATTATAAATCTTTTGTTAATTTGCAGCAAATTTTATATCCATAAATGCAATCACAGCAATAAGAAACCTTCATTTAGATTTTTACGTCAGACTTCAAACTATACGTTTATACTCTGATAACTTCCCATAAACAGAAAGCTGTAAAGACTGTACAAATCTGTCAACGTTTTGGGTTATCTCTGTAAATGTTCCTGTTTTGTGACTCCTCTTAGATACAGTTCCTTCTGTCCAACAGTATTTAGAGTGGATTTCCTTGTTTATTTGTATATTTAAAGTTAATAGTTATATATTTGTTGCTGCTTTTGTGAGATTCTCTGGCTTTGTTAGCATATGCTTAGTGTTTCTGTTTTTGTTTGTGCTTAATAAAAACAAAAAAAATAAAAAACTAAATAAAATTTACTTTGAACTTTGAGCCTCGGGGAACTTGCTTTGATTCTGAGAACAAACAGTGACTGACATCTCCAGCTCCCAGTAGCAGCCCGTCCTCGGACACACTCACAGCCAATCAGAGAACATCCCTGGGTGTCTCTTGCCTCCATTGGCTGAGGGGTGCCAGTGGGCGGGACGCTGAGCGGACCGAAGTTTGGAACCGGGAACGAGTGAACCCGGTGAGAGGCCCGAGATTGGGAGCAGCTCCCCGGGTAAAGGCTGCAACAGCGGCCGGAGTTTTGAATCCTTACGATGGCGGAAGTGAAGATTCGGGCGGAGATTCCGTGAGATGTTTCAGCCACACAGAGGGTGCCCGGTCTTTCCCCGCCGTGGATCGGGGCCTATTGTCCGGAGTTTCCTCCCAGTCCTGTCTCCTGCTGCTGGGATATGGGAGCTGGCCCACAGCGGCTGCCGATGGATTTCCGGTGCTGTGAGCGCTCCCCTGTGCAAAAGGACAGGCTGAAGGTCAAGGGAGAACCAGGCGCAAAGGTAAACTCGGACTTTAGAAAAAGGAAACACGAGCAGGCCATTCGGCCCTTTGTGTCTGTTCTGCCTTTTACTCAGAACATGCCTGATCTTTGACTTCAGCACCACTTTCGCGCAACGTTCCCAGCATCGCAGAGCCCCAAAATTTGTCCTTCGAATTTAGAAACCTTGTGGAGAAAATTCCAAAGATTCGCTGCCCTCTGGGTGAGGAAATTTCTCCTCATCTCAGTCCTGCTGAGGTGACCTCGGATTCTGTGACCCCCATTCCTCACCACAGCCAAAGGAAACATCATTCCTGCCTCTACCCTGTCAATACCCTGTGAGACTGTGTCTGTCTCAGTCAGACGGCCTTTTATTTCTCTAATTTTGAGACAGGCCCGGTCAGTATAATCTCTCCGAGGACACTACCTCACCTCCTAAATCAATCTGGGAAATCTCTTCATTCCCTTCATCCCACAGGCTGACTCCGGGAGGGAGACCAGACCTGTGCACAGTGTTCCATGTACGCTCTCACCAGGACCCCATATACCTTCAGAGGAGATCTTTATTCTTCTATTCAAACCTTCCTTCCCATTCAATGCTCTTCATTTAATATCGTACTCAAACAGTGAACAGACACAACACAGCCTCAGCCATGAATTTAAAGGGCAGGTGTTGCAACAGTTTGAGCTTCATACCGGGAGCCACGGAGCAAGCAGGGTGTCACAAAGGGAGGAATGTGGGAGTGTTGTATGTCGGAGCCCAGCTGTGTGTGTTTGTGTATCAGAATCAGGTTTAATATCACCGGCATATGTGGTGAAATTTGTTCCTTAGTGTCTGCAGTACATAGTAATAAAAACTATAAATTACACCAAGTATTTATAAAATTAAATTTGAAATGTCGTGCAAAACGTGAGGGAAAATACTGAGCGGGTGTTCCTGGGTTCTTTGTCCATTCAGAAATCTGATGGAGGGGAAGAAGCTGTTCCTGAACCGGTGAATGTGTCTCCAGGCCCCTGTACATCCTCCTTGATGGTAGCAATGAGAAGAAGGCATGTCCTGGGTGATGGGGGTCCTTAATGATGGATGCCACCTTTTTGTGGCATCATCTTTTGACTGTGTCCTGGATGCTGTGGAGTCCAGTGCCCATGAAGGAGCTGGCTGAGTTTACAACTTTCTGCAGCATTTTCCGATCCTGTGCAGTGGCCTCTCCACACCAGGCAGTGAAGGAACCAGTTAGAATGCTCTCCACAGTACATCTGTGGAAATCTGCAAGTGTCTTTAGTAACAGACCGATACCCCTCAATCTCCGAATGAAATATAGCCGATGTTGTGCCTTCATTGTAACTG
Source organism: Hemitrygon akajei (assembly GCF_048418815.1). Taxonomy (NCBI): domain Eukaryota; kingdom Metazoa; phylum Chordata; class Chondrichthyes; order Myliobatiformes; family Dasyatidae; genus Hemitrygon; species Hemitrygon akajei. Next base: position 59,486,175 of record NC_133149.1, read on the forward strand.
CATCTATATGTTGGGCCCAGGATAGTTCCTCAGAGATGTTGACAGGCAGGAAATGGAAACTGCTCACCCTTTTCAGTTCTGATCCCACGATGAGGACTGGTGTGGGTTCCCTCGACTTCCCCTTCCTGAATCCACAATCAATTCCTTTGTCTTCATGATGTTGAGTGCAAGGTTGTTGCTGTGACACCACTCAACTTGCTGATCTATCTCACTCCTGTACTCCTCCTCGTCACCATCTGAAATTCCACCAACAATAGTTGTGTCAACGGCAAGTTTATAGATGAGCCTAGACACACAGACGTGGGTGTAGAGAGAGTAGAGCAGTGGGCTGAGCACACATCGTTGAGGTGTGCCAGTGTTGATTGTCAGCAAGGAGGAGATGTTATTTCTGATCCACACAGACTGTGGTCTGGTGAGGATCCAGTTGCAGAAGGAGGTAGAGAGGCCCAGGTTTTGGAGCTTGTTGATTACAATTGAGGGTCTGATTGTGTTGAATGCTGAGCTGTAATCAGCAGCCTGACTTGTGTATTGCTTTTATCCTGGTGATCAAAGGCCGAGTGTGAGCCAGAGAGAATTGTTGACAGATTGTAGCGATGGGCAAATTGCAGTGGGTCCATGCACATAGACAGGAGTTGATTCTAGCCATTACCAACCACTCAAAGCACTTCATCACAGTAGTGAGCGTCACTGGGCGATAGTCGTTGAGGCAGGTCACCCTGGTATTTTTGGGCGCTGGTACGATTGTCGACGTTTTGAAACGTGTGTGTGTGTGTGTGTGTCTACATGTGTTCGCACGCTTGAGCAGAGAGACAGAGTATTTGAGGTTTTCCAGTTCAATTCAGGAATATTTCCAGTAATTGGTGTGCCTCGAAAGATGGGACACAGTGTTGGGCCGACCATTCAGATCAGAACAAAATAATTTACCCAGCAGACTGAGCTCACAACCCGCTCTTGTGTTTCAGAGTTATTTACAAATTGAAATGTACAATTTAAAATGTGCAGAGTAAATTTATTATCAAAGTATAGGCACATCACCATGTATAATCCTGGGATTTGATTATGTTGTAAATTCAGTAAACTCAAGAACCATTATAAGATGAATGAAAGATCGCCCCCAACAGGACAAACAAAACAACCATGTGCAAAAGACAACAAAATTCAAATACAAAAGAAATAAAACTAATAAATAACCCAGAAAGAAACATCAAGAACATGAGATGAAGAGCTGTTGATTGTGTCCATTGGTTGTGGGAATAGCAAAGTTTAGGGATCTGGTCTCAATTTAGAAAATTTTTTGGTTTAGCAAATTTTTCATTATCATCTCCCATTCTCCTTAATTATTTTTTTTAATCCCTTCCATGACTGACAAAGTCTTTAAGGATTGGGATGAACTAGGTATTAACTGTTTTTGGGACTTGTTTATCTCAGGATCTCTTGCATCATTTGACCAATTGTCAAATAAATTTGCACTCCCAAAATCACATTTTTACAGATACCTTCAAATTAGAGATTTTCTACGTTTCCAATTAGCTACTTTTCCTATAGGTCCTGATAAAAATTTACTGGACGATCTTTTAAATTTAAAACCTTTTGTTAATGGTTCTATAACTTGTTGATTGATTCTAGACAAGACTTTTTAGATAAAATAAAAAAAGTTTGGGAGGATGACCTAAATTGTCAGATTTCTGATGATAGATGGAATAAAATTCTTAAGCGGGTTAATAAATCATCTTTCTGTGCTCGTCATTCTCTTCTACAATTTAAAGTGGTTCATAGAGCTTACATTTCTGAACAGAAGCTCTCCAGTTTTTACCCGAATGTTTCTCCACTTTGTAATAAATGCAACTCTGCTGATGCCTCTTTAATTCATATGTTTTGGTTTTGCCCTACAATTGAAAAGTTTTGGCGGGAAGTATTTCATACCTTCTCTCAACTTTTTAGGGTCCAATTTGACCCAGATTCCCTTACTGCCTTGCTTGGTATTATTGCAAATGAAGATATAACTTTAAATACTCCTAACCTACAGGTTTTAGTTTTTACCTCTCTTTTAGCAAGAAGAGCAATCTTGCTTAAATGGAAGGAGTCAACCCCTCCTACACATCTTCAATGGCTTCGTGATATTATGTCTTATTTAAATTTAGAAAAGATCCGCTGCTCAGTCTTAAATTCGAAACAATCTTTTTATGATTTTGGGACCTTTCCTAAATTACTTTTCCAATTTATAAAGTTTAACAGTGCACAGACTTTTATGTATATTTTTATCTTCTCTTCTTAAGTGAATATGTTTTTTTTCTAATTATCCATTGTCATCCATCAGCTTTTTTCTTTGGTAGTTGGTAGGGGGCTGACTTTTTTTATATATAAAAAAATTCTTTTACGATGTATGACCTATCTTTAAATTTTTGATTACAGAGTGATATAACTTTATGTGTTATGCTATAACATTTTGATTAATTTTATTACAATATATGAATGTACACAAGTTATGTTGAGATGTATCTATGTGTTGCACTCTGTAAATCTTTTCTTTTCTTTTGAATAAAAATATTGTAAAAAGAAAGAAGGACCTGTTGGTTGAGTGCAATAACTGTTCCTGAACCTGGGGTTGAGGCTCCTGAGGCTCATGCACCTTCTTCCTGATGGCAGCATTGAGAAGAGAGCATGGCCTGTGTGGTGGGGGTCCTTGATGATGGATGCTGATTTCCTGCGACAGCACTCCGCAGAGATGTGCTCAGTTGTGAGGAGAGTTTTACCCCTGATGTACTGGGCCATATCCAGTATTTCTAGTCGGATTTTCCTTTCAAGGGCTTTGGTGTTTCCATACCAGGCCATGATGCAACCACTGAACATGCTCCCCACCACACATCTGTCGAAGTTTGTCAGGGTTTTAGATGTCATTCTGAATCCACGCAAGTTTCTAAGCAAGGACAGACAGTTCCTGCTTTCTTGCAATTGCACTTGTATCCCGGGCTCGGGACAGATCCTCTGAAACGTTAACACTGTGGAATTTAAAGTTGCTGAACGTCTCCACCTTTGAGCCCCGATGAGGATTGCCTCATGGGTTCCTGTTTCCTCCTCCAAAGTCCAGAACCAGTTCATTGCTCTTGCTCTCATTGAATGAGAGGCTGCTCTTGGACCATAAGACCATGAGAGACAGAAGCAGAATTAGGCCATTTGGCCCATCAAAACTGCTCCGCCACTTCATCATGGTAAATCCATTTTTCCTCCCAGCCCCATTTTCCTGCCTTCGCCGCGTATCCTTTCATGCCCTGACCGATCTAAAGTCTATCAACCTCTGCCTTAGCAAAAGGAAAAGCAGCATCCATCATCAGGGCAAGATGAGGTGAGGCACCTCCCACTCCATACCCATCCATTTCTGTCCCTCCGCCCTCCCCACTCTCTTGCCTACAAACCTCTCACTCCTTACCATTCTCTTCTCTCTCAACTTTCTCAACTCTCTCCTCTCTCTCTCTCACACACACTCTCCTCCCCTCCCACACTCTCTCCCCACACTTCCCACTCTCTCCCAAATCTCTGCTTCACTCTTTCCTCTCCAATATACCCCATTCTCCTACTCTTGAACCCTCTCTCCCCACGTTCTCTTTCTTTCACTCTCATCCCTCTCTTCCCTCCCTCTCCCCTTCCCTCTTCCCCTTTCTCCACCCCTCTCCAGTCTCCCCCACTATACCCCCTCTCTAAGATCAATGATTCTGTGCTCTGTTTACACTTGTTTAGTAGATTGTTCGTATCACTTGTTCCTTCATCAATTCCTTCACTCTTTGTTTTAGACTTGGGATTGTGTTTTTCATTATGTATTGTACTTCTCACTTACTGTAATCCAACAAACAATCCCGCAGCATCCTCGGGACGTTCCCACTCCCCACTGATCGAATCCTCTCATCTTGCTGATCTCAGTCCGACATGTCCACTCTTTATTATTTTCCATAGAGGTCGCCTGACCTGCTGAGTTCCTCCAGCATTTTGTGCGTGTTGTTCTCCGTTACACCTCCTCCTCTCTGCCCCTTTCTTTTCCCATTTCCTGCACCTCTCTCCCTTCCTCCATTCTTACCCATCTCTCCCACGCGCTCTCACTCCCTCTGTCCTTCTCTCACCCCGACTGTTCATTGCAGTCTCTCTCTCTCCCCCTTTATCACTCTCTCTCACACAAACCTCTCCCCTGTATTACTCTCGCAATCACTCCCACACTCTCCTCCATTCCAGCCCTCTCCATCTCTCCCGCCTCCACGCTGGTCCACTCCTTCCTTTCCCCCTCTCTCCTTCCCTCCCTCTCTATCCCACCCCTGTTCCCGCTCTCCTTCTCTTGTTTGCCCAAATTTCACGTAAAATTGTTCTCCCTCTCTGCCTCCCCAGCCTCTATCTTTGCTCACGTTCTTACCCTCCACCTTCCTTCCTCCTTCCCTCGGTGCCTCTCTTCACCCTCTATCACTGCACCCACTCGTTCATCCCACTCTCACCCTCTTCAACCTACTTACCCGCACTCTCCCATTCTCCCCCCCACCCCTATATTCTACCCTTTGTCTCTTAACATCTCTCTCCCTCACTCTGTTTCTCTCTTCGCCACTATCACATCTGTCCTTTGGCCACAGAGAGAGGGAAATGAGTTAGACGCAGATGGAGAGGGAGGAGTGAAACTGATCGGGTCAGCAATTGATTGTATCGGCATTGGCTTCGTTCAGTGAACCCAGCTCCGCCTTTCTCCCAGACTGCATATCCGTCCCTCCATCCGTGCATTTATAGTACACTGACAGAGAGAGAGAGAGAGAGACAGACAGACAGACAGACAGACAGACAGACAAGAGAGGGAGACAGAGAAAGACAGAGAGAGGGAGAAAGACAGAGAGAGAGAGAGGGAGAGACAGAAAGAGAGAGGGGGAGTGAGGGAGAGACAGCGAGAGAGGGAGAGAGAGAGAGGAACAGGGAGAGACAGACAGAGAGAGGGAGACAGTAAGGGAGAGGGGGAGAGAGGGAGAGACAGCGAGAGAGGGAGAGACACAGAGAGAGGGAGACAGAAAGGGAGAGAGGGAGAGACAGCGAGAGAGGGAGAGAGAGAGGGGAACAGGGAGAGACAGACAGAGAGAGGGAGACAGAAAGGGAAACAGAGTGAGTGAGAGGGGGGGAAGAGAGACAGAGGGAGAGGGAGACAGAGGGGGAGAGAGAGAGGGTGTGGAGAGAGTGAGAGAGAGACAGACAGACGAGAGAAAGTGAGTGAGAGAGTGGGGGAGAGACAGAGAGAGAGAGAGAGGGAGACAGAAAGAGAGTGAGAGAGAGAGGAAGGGGAGAGGGAGAGAGAGAGAGGAGGGGGAGTGAGAGAGGGAGACGTATAGGGAGAGGGAGATGGAGAGGGTGAGAGTGAACTTCCTCTCCTGTCTGGTTCCATTTAGTCTTGTTTCTCCATCTTCCCAGTATCTCCTGCTTCTCAACTTCCCCCGAGCTCTTTACCCGTTCTATCTCTCCTCCTCCTACACACTTACTTCTCCCCACATCTCGTCATCCCTTAGTCTCCCTCCTCCCTCGCCGCCTTCCCAATTCCCTCAACTGTTTCTCCCTCTTCCCAATGGCCTGATACTTACCCTCGCCCTCTCTCTCCCTCTCCGCTGAGGGTTTGACAGTGAATCAGAGTCACCGGAAGTTGAGTAAATCCGTGTCCTGCAGAAGCAACAGCAGATAAAGCCTTTCGGCTGGATGAGGAGGGCGCGGGAGGAATATGTTTCACATGAGTGATGCAGGATTCAGGAAGGTAGGGAGTAAGCAGAGGGTGAGGGGTCAATGTGAGAGTGGTGTAAGGCGGAGGGAGTGGGGAGTAATGGAGGAGAGTGAGGGGGAGGGATAGTAGAGTTTGGGATGAGAGAGGAGAAGCGGAGAGAGACTAGAGAGAGAAAGGTGAGAGTGAGAAAAGTGAGAGAGAAGGACGAGATTCGGAGAGTCTGGAAAGTTCCACCCGTGTTCACAGAGCCAGTGCTGTTTGCACACGGTTGGAATTTACTCCTGTAACCCTTCTCCACCCGCGTGTCGGGTCGGAGCTGAGAGCTTTGTGACCTGGTATCAACACTCCCCACCCCCTCCATTTCACCAACGCAATAGAGCTGGTTACTGACAACAGGAAGTCAGCCGGTGCGATGCAGACATTCCTGTTTACATCAACGGCAGAGGATAAGGGGGTTGAGAGCTCCAATCTCCTGAGAGTGAACACCACTAACAGCCTGTCCTTGTCCAGCCACAAGGACACTATCGCCAAGAAAGCTCAGCGGCCTCTCTGCTTCTTCCAGAGGCTGAAGAAAATCGGCGCCTCCTGTACGACCATCATCTATTTTTACAGAACACATCCTGTGCGGAAACTAGTCGTGTTGTCCCGGGAACAGCACTGGCCACCACCGGAAACACTGCAGAGAGCTGTGAACAAGTTCAGTACATCATGGAAACTGTGGACACTGTTTACACATCTCTCTGACTCAATAAAACAGTCCACATTATCAAAGACCCCACACATGTCGAACATTCTGACTTCCTGAGAGATGGACCACTAACTTCACAATCTCCCTAATGCAGTGTTGTGATTAATTGGACTGTATGATTCGTTCATTTAATTGATTGTCTCCTCACATTTCGCGACCCCGCACTCCCAGTCTCGAGGTGATGAATTGATCTTTATGGACGGGATGCGAATCAAAAGTTATCATTGTACCTTGATTCATTGAAAGCAAATGTCCCAATTTACGCTCATCTCTCCTCTGTCCCCCGCCCCCGATTCTCTCTGCCTTTCACTCTCTCTCTCTCCCTCTCTCTCTTTCCCTTCTCTCTACCCCTCTCCTTTCCTCTCTTCTTCCCCCTCTCTTACGTCCTCACTTACCCCCTCTCTCCCCCCTTCTCCACACTCCTCCGCCGCCTATTCTGTAGCACACTAAACGGAAACAAACAGGCCTCTCCCGGAAAGCACAAGCCTTTATCTTCTGAGAGAACATTGAATCTTTCCAACCGACGAGAAATTATACAGCATCTGTAATCCACTGAGTGTGTAAAACCGTCATCGCAGTGCGGGGTGGGGGAGGGGTGCTGGTCTGGACGGGTGGGTGGCGGAGACAGCAAGCTACAGGAAAGGGGGAATTGGGGAGAAAACGAGAGGCAAGCGAAAGGTTAGGCATAAACGGAGTAAGAGACAATAAGGGAAAGATGCAGGTTAGTGACTGTGTAGGGAAGAATGTTTGGAGGAAAGAGTGGGAGGGTGCAAAAGAGAACGGATGAGGAAAAGAGGAGATAGAGAAATTGAAGAGTTGTATATCTATAGAGAGAGAGTGAGAGAGAGAGACGGAGAGATAAGAAAGTTGAGGGGAGGGAGAGAGAGGAACAGAGAATGAGATAGGCAAAGAGAGGGAGAGATGGAGAGAGAGACACACAGAGAGAGGGAGAGCAAGAGACGGAGAGAGAGAGGGGGAGGGAGAGACAGAGAGAGACAGACAGACAGAGAGGGTGGGGGAGAGTGAGAGAAAGAGAGGGAGAGGCAGAGAGGGAGAGAGACAGAGAGAGTGAGGGAGAGAGAGGAACAGAGAGTGAGAGAGAGACAGCGACAGAGACAGAGAGAGGGAGAGAGAGAGAGGGGGGGGAGAGACAGAGACAGAAAGAGAGATTGAGGGAGAGGGAGTGAGAGGAACAGAGAGTGAGAGAGAGACGGAGACAGAGAGAGGGAGAGAGAGAGAGAAAGGGTGTTGGAGAGAGAGGGAGAGGTGCAGAGAGAGAGAGAGGGTGGGGAGAGGGAGGGAGAGAGGGAGAGAGACAGCAAGAGAGAGACAGAGAGAGAGGGTGGGGAGAGAGTGAGAGAGGAACAGTGGGAGTGAGAGAAGCAGAGAGAGAGGGAGAGGAACAGTGTGTGAGAGAGAGGGAGGGAGAGATAGAGAGAGAGGGAGACAGAGAGGGTGAGAGACAGAGAGAGAGCGTGGGGAGAGAGTGAGAGACAGAAAGAGAGAGAGAGGAACAGAGGCAGAGAGAGACAGAGAGAGGGAGAGACAGCGAGGGAGAGAGACAGTGAGAGGAACAGAGAGTGAGTGAGAGAGAAGAACAGAGTGTGAGAGTGAGTGAGAGAGAGAGAGGAACAGAGAGTGTGAGAGAGAGAGGAACAGGGAGTGAGAGACAGAGAGAGAGGGAAAGCAAGAGAGAGAGTCAGAGAGACAGGCAGAGAGAGAGAGGAACAGAGAGAGGGAGAGAGACAGAGAGAGAGAGGGAGAGACAGAGGGAGAGCGAGATACAGAGAGAGAAGGAGAGAGACAGGCAGAGAGAGAGAGGGTGGGGAGAGAGTGAGAGGGAGAGGGAGAGACAGACAGAGAGAGAGAGGGGGAGAGAGAGAGAAAGAGTGAGTGAGAGAGCCAGAGAGAGGGGGGGAGAGAGGCAGAGAGGAAAAGTGGGAGAGAAAGACAGAGAGAGGGAGAGCGAGATACAGAGGGAGAGAGACAGGCAGAGACAGAGAGGGTGGGGAGGGAGTGAGAGGGAGGGAGAGACAGAGAGGGGGAGCGAGAAAGGGAGAGAGACAGAAAGAGAATGAGAGAGACAGAAAGACAGAGACAGAGGGGGAGAGAGGCAGAGAGAGGAAACGTGGGAGAGAGACAGAGAGAGAGAGGAAGAGAGAGAAGGAGAGATGGAGAGAGAGAGGAAGAGACAGAAAGAGAGGAACAGGGAGTGAGAGAGAGAGAGGGGAGAGACAGAGGGTGGGGAGAGAGGGAGAGAGAGCAACAGAGTGAGAGAGAGAGACAGAGAGAGAGAGGGAGACCAAGATACAGAGAGAGAGAGGGTGGGGAGAGAGTGAGAGGGAGAGGGAGAGAGAGACAGAGAGAGAGGGAGAGACAGAGAGGGGGAGAGAGAGAGAAAGAGTGAGAGAGAGAGAGCCAGAGAGAGGGGGGGAGAGAGGCAGAGAGGAAAAGTGGGAGAGAGAGACAGAGTGAGGGAGAGCGAGATACAGAGGGAGAGAGAAGGAGAGAGACAGAGAGGGTGGGGAGGGAGTGAGAGGGAGGGAGAGACAGAGAGGGGGAGCGAGAAAGGGAGAGAGACAGAAAGAGAATGAGAGAGACAGAAAGACAGAGACAGAGGGGGAGAGAGGCAGAGAGAGGAAAAGTTGGAGAGAAACAGAGAGAGAGGAAGAGAGAGAAGGAGAGATGGAGAGAGAGAGGAAGAGACAGAGAGAGAGGAACAGGGAGTGAGAGAGAGAGAGAGGGGAGAGACAGAGGGTGGGGAGAGAGGGAGAGAGAGCAACAGAGTGAGAGAGATAGACAGAGAGAGAGAGGGAGAGCAAGATACAGAGAGAGAGAAGGAGAGACACGCAGAGAGAGAGAGGGTGGATAGTTAGAGAGAGCGGGAGAGAGACAGAGAGGGTGAGAGACAGAAAGAGCGCGTGGGGAGAGAGTGAGAGACAGAAAGAGAGCCAGAGAGGGGGAGAGAGGCAGCGAGAGAGGAACAGTGGGAGAGAGAGAGACAGAGAGAGGAAGAGAGACAGAGAGAGAGGAACAGAGAGTGAGAGAGAGAGAGAGGAACAGAGTGAAAGAGAGAGAGGAACAGGGAGTGAGAGAGACAGAGAGAGAGGGAGAGCAAGAGAGAGAGTGTGAGAGACAGACAGGCAGAGAGAGAGGGAGAGCAAGATACAGTGAGAAGGAGAGACACGCAGAGAGAGGGTGGGGAGAGAGTGAGAGAGAGACAGAGACAGAGAAAGAGAGGGAGACAGAGAGGGAGAGAGGCAGAAGAGCTCATGCGGAGAGAGTGAGAGACAGAGAGACAGAGAGAGGGGGAGAGAGGCAGCAAGAGAGGAACAGTGGGAGAGAGAGACAGAGAGAGAGGAAGAGAGAGAAGGAGAGAGGTAGAGAGAGCGAGAGAGAGAGAGGGAGAGACACAGAGAGAGCGGAACAGAGAGAGAGAGAGAGAGAGAGAGAGAGGAACAGTGAGTGAGAGAGACAGAGAGAGAGGGAGAGCGAGATACAGAGAGAGAGGAGAGACAGAAACAGGCAGAGAGGGAGAGGGAGAGTGAGACAGAGAGGGGGAGAGAGAGAAAGGGAGATACAAAAAGAGTGAGACAGAGAGAGGGGGAGAGAGGCAGAGAGAGAGGAAAAGTAGGAGGGAGAGAGGAAGAGAGAGGGAGAGAGACAGAGAGAGAGGGACAGCAAAATAGACAGAGAGGAGAGACAGGCAGAGAGAGAGGGTGGGGAGAGAGTGAGAGAGAGACAGAGACTGAGTCAGAGAAAGAGAGTGAGTCAGAGAGAGGGTGAGAGACAGAGAGAGTGTGGGGAGAGAGTGAGAGACAGAAAGAGACAGAGAGAGAGGGGGGGAGAGAGGCAGTGAGAGAGGAACAATGGGAGAGAGAGAGACAGAGAGAGAGGAAGAGAAGGAGAGAGGGAGAGAGGGGGGAGCGGCAGAGAGAAAGGGAGAGAGACAAACAGAGTGAGAGAGAGAGAAGAACAGGGAGAGACAGAGAGAGGGAGAGCAAGAGAGAGAGAGAGTGAGAGAGACAGAGAGACAGGCAGAGAGAGGGAGAGAGACAGAGAGAGAGAGGGAGAGACAGAGGGAGAGCGAGATACAGAGAGAGAAGGAGAGAGACAGGCAGAGAGAGAGAGGGTGGGGAGAGAGTGAGAGGGAGAGGGAGAGACAGACAGAGAGAGAGAGGGGGAGAGAGAGAGGGGGAGAGAGAGAGAAAGAGTGAGTGAGAGAGCCAGAGAGAGGGGGGGAGAGAGGCAGAGAGGAAAAGTGGGAGAGAAAGACAGAGAGAGGGAGAGCGAGATACAGAGGGAGAGAGACAGGCAGAGACAGAGAGGGTGGGGAGGGAGTGAGAGGGAGGGAGAGACAGAGAGGGGGAGCGAGAAAGGGAGAGAGACAGAAAGAGAATGAGAGAGACAGAAAGACAGAGACAGAGGGGGAGAGAGGCAGAGAGAGGAAACGTGGGAGAGAGACAGAGAGAGAGAGGAAGAGAGAGAAGGAGAGATGGAGAGAGAGAGGAAGAGACAGAAAGAGAGGAACAGGGAGTGAGAGAGAGAGAGGGGAGAGACAGAGGGTGGGGAGAGAGGGAGAGAGAGCAACAGAGTGAGAGAGAGAGACAGAGAGAGAGAGGGAGACCAAGATACAGAGAGAGAGAGGGTGGGGAGAGAGTGAGAGGGAGAGGGAGAGAGAGACAGAGAGAGAGGGAGAGACAGAGAGGGGGAGAGAGAGAGAAAGAGTGAGAGAGAGAGAGCCAGAGAGAGGGGGGGAGAGAGGCAGAGAGGAAAAGTGGGAGAGAGAGACAGAGTGAGGGAGAGCGAGATACAGAGGGAGAGAGAAGGAGAGAGACAGAGAGGGTGGGGAGGGAGTGAGAGGGAGGGAGAGACAGAGAGGGGGAGCGAGAAAGGGAGAGAGACAGAAAGAGAATGAGAGAGACAGAAAGACAGAGACAGAGGGGGAGAGAGGCAGAGAGAGGAAAAGTTGGAGAGAAACAGAGAGAGAGGAAGAGAGAGAAGGAGAGATGGAGAGAGAGAGGAAGAGACAGAGAGAGAGGAACAGGGAGTGAGAGAGAGAGAGAGGGGAGAGACAGAGGGTGGGGAGAGAGGGAGAGAGAGCAACAGAGTGAGAGAGATAGACAGAGAGAGAGAGAGAGGGAGAGCAAGATACAGAGAGAGAGAAGGAGAGACACGCAGAGAGAGAGAGGGTGGATAGTTAGAGAGAGCGGGAGAGAGACAGAGAGGGTGAGAGACAGAAAGAGCGCGTGGGGAGAGAGTGAGAGACAGAAAGAGAGCCAGAGAGGGGGAGAGAGGCAGCGAGAGAGGAACAGTGGGAGAGAGAGAGACAGAGAGAGGAAGAGAGACAGAGAGAGAGGAACAGAGAGTGAGAGAGAGAGAGAGGAACAGAGTGAAAGAGAGAGAGGAACAGGGAGTGAGAGAGACAGAGAGAGAGGGAGAGCAAGAGAGAGAGTGTGAGAGACAGACAGGCAGAGAGAGAGGGAGAGCAAGATACAGTGAGAAGGAGAGACACGCAGAGAGAGGGTGGGGAGAGAGTGAGAGAGAGAGACAGAGAAAGAGAGGGAGACAGAGAGGGAGAGAGGCAGAAGAGCTCATGCGGAGAGAGTGAGAGACAGAGAGACAGAGAGAGGGGGAGAGAGGCAGCGAGAGAGGAACAGTGGGAGAGAGAGACAGAGAGAGGAAGAGAGAGAAGGAGAGAGGTAGAGAGAGCGAGAGAGAGAGAGGGAGAGACACAGAGAGAGCGGAACAGAGAGAGAGAGAGAGAGAGAGAGAGAGGAACAGTGAGTGAGAGAGACAGAGAGAGAGGGAGAGCGAGATACAGAGAGAGAGGAGAGACAGAAACAGGCAGAGAGGGAGAGGGAGAGTGAGACAGAGAGGGGGAGAGAGAGAAAGGGAGATACAAAAAGAGTGAGACAGAGAGAGGGGGAGAGAGGCAGAGAGAGAGGAAAAGTAGGAGGGAGAGAGGAAGAGAGAGGGAGAGAGACAGAGAGAGAGGGACAGCAAAATAGACAGAGAGGAGAGACAGGCAGAGAGAGAGGGTGGGGAGAGAGTGAGAGAGAGACAGAGACTGAGTCAGAGAAAGAGAGTGAGTCAGAGAGAGGGTGAGAGACAGAGAGAGTGTGGGGAGAGAGTGAGAGACAGAAAGAGACAGAGAGAGAGGGGGGAGAGAGGCAGTGAGAGAGGAACAATGGGAGAGAGAGAGACAGAGAGAGAGGAAGAGAAGGAGAGAGGGAGAGAGGGGGGAGCGGCAGAGAGAAAGGGAGAGAGACAAAGAGTGAGAGAGAGAGAACAGGGAGAGACAGAGAGAGGGAGAGCAAGAGAGAGAGAGAGTGAGAGAGACAGAGAGACAGGCAGAGAGAGGGAGAGAGACAGAGAGAGAGAGGGAGAGACAGAGGGAGAGCGAGATACAGAGAGAGAAGGAGAGAGACAGGCAGAGAGAGAGAGGGTGGGGAGAGAGTGAGAGGGAGAGGGAGAGACAGACAGAGAGAGAGAGGGGGAGAGAGAGAGAAAGAGTGAGTGAGAGAGCCAGAGAGAGGGGGGGAGAGAGGCAGAGAGGAAAAGTGGGAGAGAAAGACAGAGAGAGAGCGAGATACAGAGGGAGAGAGACAGGCAGAGACAGAGAGGGTGGGGAGGGAGTGAGAGGGAGGGAGAGACAGAGAGGGGGGAGCGAGAAAGGGAGAGAGACAGAAAGAGAATGAGAGAGACAGAAAGACAGAGACAGAGGGGGAGAGAGGCAGAGAGAGGAAACGTGGGAGAGAGACAGAGAGAGAGAGGAAGAGAGAGAAGGAGAGATGGAGAGAGAGAGGAAGAGACAGAAAGAGAGGAACAGGGAGTGAGAGAGAGAGAGGGGAGAGACAGAGGGTGGGGAGAGAGGGAGAGAGAGCAACAGAGTGAGAGAGAGAGACAGAGAGAGAGAGGGAGACCAAGATACAGAGAGAGAGAGGGTGGGGAGAGAGTGAGAGGGAGAGGGAGAGAGAGACAGAGAGAGAGGGAGAGACAGAGAGGGGGAGAGAGAGAGAGAAGAGTGAGAGAGAGAGAGCCAGAGAGAGGGGGGGAGAGAGGCAGAGAGGAAAAGTGGGAGAGAGAGACAGAGTGAGGGAGAGCGAGATACAGAGGGAGAGAGAAGGAGAGAGACAGAGAGGGTGGGGAGGGAGTGAGAGGGAGGGAGAGACAGAGAGGGGGAGCGAGAAAGGGAGAGAGACAGAAAGAGAATGAGAGAGACAGAAAGACAGAGACAGAGGGGGAGAGAGGCAGAGAGAGGAAAAGTTGGAGAGAAACAGAGAGAGAGGAAGAGAGAGAAGGAGAGATGGAGAGAGAGAGGAAGAGACAGAGAGAGAGGAACAGGGAGTGAGAGAGAGAGAGAGGGGAGAGACAGAGGGTGGGGAGAGAGGGAGAGAGAGCAACAGAGTGAGAGAGATAGACAGAGAGAGAGAGAGAGGGAGAGCAAGATACAGAGAGAGAGAAGGAGAGACACGCAAGAGAGAGAGAGGGTGGATAGTTAGAGAGAGCGGGAGAGAGACAGAGAGGGTGAGAGACAGAAAGAGCGCGTGGGGAGAGAGTGAGAGACAGAAAGAGAGCCAGAGAGGGGGAGAGAGGCAGCGAGAGAGGAACAGTGGGAGAGAGAGAGACAGAGAGAGGAAGAGAGACAGAGAGAGAGGAACAGAGAGTGAGAGAGAGAGAGAGGAACAGAGTGAAAGAGAGAGAGGAACAGGGAGTGAGAGAGACAGAGAGAGAGGGAGAGCAAGAGAGAGAGTGTGAGAGACAGACAGGCAGAGAGAGAGGGAGAGCAAGATACAGTGAGAAGGAGAGACACGCAGAGAGAGGGTGGGGAGAGAGTGAGAGAGAGACAGAGACAGAGAAAGAGAGGGAGACAGAGAGGGAGAGAGGCAGAAGAGCTCATGCGGAGAGAGTGAGAGACAGAGAGACAGAGAGAGGGGGAGAGAGGCAGCAAGAGAGGAACAGTGGGAGAGAGAGACAGAGAGAGAGGAAGAGAGAGAAGGAGAGAGGTAGAGAGAGCGAGAGAGAGAGAGGGAGAGACACAGAGAGAGCGGAACAGAGAGAGAGAGAGAGAGAGAGAGAGGAACAGTGAGTGAGAGAGACAGAGAGAGAGGGAGAGCGAGATACAGAGAGAGAGGAGAGACAGAAACAGGCAGAGAGGGAGAGGGAGAGTGAGACAGAGAGGGGGAGAGAGAGAAAGGGAGATACAAAAAGAGTGAGACAGAGAGAGGGGGAGAGAGGCAGAGAGAGAGGAAAAGTAGGAGGGAGAGAGGAAGAGAGAGGGAGAGAGACAGAGAGAGAGGGACAGCAAAATAGACAGAGAGGAGAGACAGGCAGAGAGAGAGGGTGGGGAGAGAGTGAGAGAGAGACAGAGACTGAGTCAGAGAAAGAGAGTGAGTCAGAGAGAGGGTGAGAGACAGAGAGAGTGTGGGGAGAGAGTGAGAGACAGAAAGAGACAGAGAGAGAGGGGGAGAGAGGCAGTGAGAGAGGAACAATGGGAGAGAGAGAGACAGAGAGAGAGGAAGAGAAGGAGAGAGGGAGAGAGGGGGGAGCGGCAGAGAGAAAGGGAGCGAGACAAACAGAGTGAGAGAGAGAGAAGAACAGGGAGAGACAGAGAGAGGGAGAGCAAGAGAGAGAGAGAGTGAGAGAGACAGAGAGACAGGCAGAGAGAGGGAGAGAGACAGAAGAGAGGGAGACCGAGATACACACACAGAGAGAAGGAGAGAGACAGAGAGACACCCAGAGAGAGAGGGTGGGGAGAATAAAAGGGAGAGGGAGAGAGAGAGGGTGGGAGAGAGGGAAAGGGAGACAGAAAGAGAGAGCCAGAGAGAGGGGGAAAGGCAGAGAGAGAGGAAAAGTGGGAGAGAGAGAGAGAGAGAGAGAGAGAGAGAGAGAGAGAGAGAGAGAGAGAGAGAGAGAGAGAGAGAGAGAGAGGAGAGAGAGAGAGAGAGAGAGAGAGAGAGAGAGAGAGAGAGAAGGGGAGGGAGAGGGAGAGAGACAGAGGGGGAAAGAGGCAGAGAGAGAGGAAAAGTGGGAGAGAGAGAGGGGGGAGAGAGACAGAGAGGGTGGAGAGGGAGAGAGAGTGAGAGAGACAGAGAGAGAGAGGGGCAGAGAGTGAGAGAGAGAGAGGAACAGGGAGTGAGAGAGAGAGGGAGGGCAAGAGAGAGAGTGGGTGGGGAGAGAGTGAGAGAGAGAGGGAGAGGGAGAGAGAGAGGGAGAGAGACAGAGAGAGATGGGGAGAGAGGAACAGAGAGTGAGAGAGACAGACAGAGAGAGGGAGAGAGACAGAGACAGAGGGTGGGGAGAGAGTGAGAGAGAGGGAGAGGGAGAGATAGTGAGAGGGAGAGAGTCAGAGAGTCAGAGAGACAGAAAGAGAGAGACAGAGGCAGAGAGAAAGAGAGGGAGACAGAGAGAGGGTGGGGAGAGAGGGGAGACAGAGAGAGAGGGAGAGACAGGAAGACAGAGGGAGAGGGAGTGAGAGTATTGAGAGAGAGGGACAGAGAGAGAGTGAGAGAAAGAGAGAGAGGGAGAGAGACAGAAAGAGAGATTCAGAGAGAGAGGGAGTGAGAAGAACAGTGAGAGAGAGAGAGAGAGAGAGAGAGAGAGAGAGAGGGACAAGGAGAAAAAGAGGGAGACAGAGAGAGGGATAGAGACAGAGAGGGACAGAGACAGAGAGAGAGAGAGCGTGGGGAGAGAGTGAGAGAGGGAGACAGGGAGAGAGAGGGACAGAGAGTGAGAGAGACAGAGAGAGACGGAGGGCAAGAGAGACTGTGGGTGGGGAGAGAGTGAGAGGGAGAGAGTCAGAGAGATAGAGAGAGACAGAGGGAGATGGGGAGAGAGGAACAGAGAGTGAGAGAGACAGACAGAGAGAGGGAGAGAGACAGAGACAGAGGGTGGGGTGAGAGTGAGAGAGAGGGAGAGGGAGAGATAGTGAGAGGGAGAGAGTCAGAGAGACAGAAAGAGAGAGACAGAGGCAGAGAGAAAGAGAGGGAGACAGAGAGGGACAGAGAGAGAGGGTGGGGAGAGAGTGAGAGAGGGAGACAGAGAGAGAGGGAGAGACAGGAAGACAGAGGGAGAGGGAGTGAGAGATTGAGAGAGAGGGAGAGGGAGACAGAGAGAATTGAGAGAGAGTGAGAGAAAGAGAGAGGGAGAGAGAGGAACAGAGTGAGAGAGAGAGACAGGGACAGGGAGAAAGAGAGGGAGACAGAGAGGGACAGAGACAGAGAGAGAGAGTGTGGGGAGAGAGTGAGAGACAATGAGAGAGGAGGGGAGAGGCAGAGAGAGAGGAACAGTGGGGGGGAGAGAGAGTGCGAGGAAGAGAGACAGAAGGAGAGAGGGAGAGAGAGGGACAGAGAGAGAGAGGGTGGGGAGAGAGGGAGAGAGACAGAGAGAGGGAGAGCAAGATACAGAGAGAGAGAAGGAGAGACACGCAGAGAGAGGGCGGGGAGTTAGAGAGAGCGAGAGAGAGACAGAGAGGGTGAGAGACAGAAAGAGAGCCAGACAGAGAGGGAGAGAGGCAGTGAGAGAGGAACAGTGGGAGAGAGAGACAGAGAGAGAGGAAGAGAGAGAAGGAGAGAGGTAGAGAGAGCGAGAGAGAGGGAAAGACAGAGAGAGGGAGAGAGACAGAGAGAGAGGGAGAGAGAGACGGAGCGAGGGAGAGAGAGAGAGGGAGAGACAGAGAGAGAGGGAGAGAGACAGAGAGAGAGGAACAGAGAGTGAGAGAGAGAGAGGAACAGAGAGTGAGAAAGAGAGAGGAACAGGGAGTGAGAGAGACAGAGAGAGAGGGAGAGCAAGAGAGAGAGAGTGTGAGAGACAGACAAGCAGAGAGAGAGGGAGAGCAAGATACAGAGAGAGAGGAGAGACACGCAGAGAGAGAGGGTGGGGAGAGAGTGAGAGAGAGCGAGAGAGAGAGACAGAGACAGAGAGAGGGAGAGGGGCAGAGAGAGCGCATGCGGAGAGAGTGAGAGACAGAAAGAGAGACAGAGAGAGGGGAGAGAGAGGCAGCGAGAGAGGAACAGTGGGAGAGAGAGACAGAGAGAGAGGAAGAGAGAGAAGGAGAGAGATAGAGAGAGCGAGAGAGAGAGAGGGAGAGACAGAGAGAGAGAGTGGAACAGAGTGAGAGAGACAGAGAGAGAGGGAGAGCAAGAGAGAGAGGGAGTGTGAGAGACAAGCAGAGAGAGAGAGGAACAGAGAGAGAGGGAGAGAGAGGGAGAGAGACAGAGATACAGAGAGAGAGAGGAGAGACAGAGACAGGCAGAGAGTGAGAGGGAGAGGGAGAGCGAGACAGAGAGGGGGAGAGAGAGAAAGAGAGAGACAGAAAGAGTGAGACAGAGAGGGGAGAGAGGCAGAGAGAGAGGAAAAGTAGGAGGGAGAGAGGAAGAGAGAGGGAGAGACAGAGAGGGAGAGAGACAGAGAGAGAGGAACAGAGAGTGAGAGTGAGGAACAGGGAGTGAGAGAGACAGAGAGACAGGCAGAAGAGAGGAACAGAGAGAGAGGGAGAGAGAGACAGTGAGAGCGAGATACACACAGAGAGAAGGAGAGAGACAGAGACACGCAGAGAGAGAGAGGGTGGGGAGAGAGCGCAAGGGAGAGGGAAAGAGACGGAGAGACAGGGGAGAGAGAGAGAAAGGGAGAGTGACAGAAAGAGAGTGAGAGGCACAGAAAGAACGAGACAGAGAGAGGGGGAGAGAGGCAGAGAGAGGAAAAGTGGAAGAGAGAGAGGGAGAGAGGGAGAGAGACACAGAGAGACAGAGACAGGCAGAGAGAGAGGAACAGAGAGAGTTGGAGAGAGACAGAGAGAGAGGGTGGGGAGAGAGTGAGAGAGAGAGAGAGAGGGAGAGGGAGAGATATAGAGAGAGGGGGAGAGATGAACAGAGAGTGAGAGAGACAGACAGAGGGAGAGAGAGAGAGTGGGGAGAGAGAGAGAGGGAGAGGGAGAGATAGAGAGAGGGAGACAGAGACAGAAAGAGAGAGACAGAGATAGGGAGAGAGGGAGAGATGGAGAGTGAGGGAGAGAGACAGAGAGAGAGGGACAGCAAGATAGACAGAGTACAGGCAGAGAGAGGGTGGGGAGAGAGTGAGAGAGAGACAGAGACAGAGACAGAGAAAGAGAGGGAGTCAGAGAGAGGGTGAGAGACAGAGAGAGCGTGGGGAGAGAGTGAGAGACAGAAAGAGAGACAGAGAGAGAGGGGGGAGAGAGGCAGTGAGAGAGGAACAGTGGGAGAGAGAGAGACAGAGAGAGGGGGAGAGAGACAAACAGAGTGAGAGAGAAGAACAGGGAGTGAGAGAGACAGAGAGAGGGAGAGCAAGAGAGAGAGTGAGAGAGACAGAGAGACAGGCAGAGAGAGGGAGAGATACAGAGAGAGAGTTAGAGAGAGACAGAGAGAGAGGGAGAGCGAGATACACACAGAGAGAAGGAGAGAGACAGAGAGACACGCAGAGAGAGAGAGGGTGGGGAGAGAGTGAAAGGGAGAGGGAGAGAGAGGGAGAGACAGCGAGGGGGAGAGAGGGAAAGGGAGACAGAAAGAGAGACAGAGAGAGGGGGGAAAGAAGCAGAGAGAGAGGAAAAGTGGGAGAGAGAGACAGAGAGAGAGAGGGGGAGAGAGAAGGAGAGAGGGAGAGGGAGAGAGAGAGAGGGACAGAGAGTGTGTGAGAGAGAGAGGAACAGGGAGTGAGAGAGACAGACAGAGAGGGAGAGAGACAGAGGGTGGGGAGAGAGTGAGAGAGAGAGGGAGAGGGAGAGATAGAGTGAGAGGGAGAGAGTCAGAGAGACAGAAAGAGAGACAGAGGCAGAGAGAAAGAGAGGGAGACAGAGAGAGAGGGTGGGGAGAAAGTGAGAGAGAGGGAGACAGAGGGAGAGGGAGTGTAAGATTGAGAGAGAGGGAGAGGGAGACAGAGAGAATTGAGAGAGAGGGACAGAGAAGAAGAGAGAGTGAGAGAAAGAGAGGGAGAGAGACAGAAAGAGAGGGAGTGAGAGGAACAGAGTGAGAGAGAGAGACAGGGACAGGGAGAAAGAGAGGGAGACAGAGAGAGGGATAAAGACAGAGAGAGAGCGTGGGGAGAGAGTGAGAGACAGAATGAGAGAGGAGGGGAGAGACAGAGAGATAGGAACAGTGGGGGAGAGAGAGAGTGAGAGAGGAAGAGAGAGAGACAGAGGGTGGGGAGAGAGTGGGAGAGAGGGAGAGGGAGAGATAGTGAGAGGGAGAGAGTCAGAGTCAGAGAGACAGAAAGAGAGAGACAGAGGCAGAGAGAAAGAGAGGGAGACAGAGAGAGAGGGTGGGGAGAGAGTGAGAGAAAGGGAGAGACAGGAAGACAGAGGGAGAGGGAGTGAGAGATTGAGAGAGAGGGAGAGGGAGACAGAGAGAATTGAGAGAGAGGGACAGAGAAGAAGAGAGAGAGTGAGAGAAAGAGAGAGAGGGAAAGAGACAGAAAGAGAGATTCAGAGAGAGAGGGAATGAGAGGAACAGAGTGAGAGAGAGAGACAGGGACAGGGAGAAAGAGAGGGAGACAGAGAGAGGGATAGAGACAGAGAGGGACAGAGACAGAGAAAGAGAGCATGGGGAGAGAGTGAGAGACAGAATGGGAGAGGAGGGGAGAGGCAGAGAGATAGGAACAGTGGAGGAGAGAGAGAGTGAGAGTGGAAGAGAGAGAGAGGAGAGAGGGAGAGAGAGAGGGACAGAGAGAGAGAGAGGGTGGGGAGCGAGGGAGAGGGAAGGAGAGAGACAGCAAGAGAGAGACAGAGAGAGAGAGAGAGAGGGTGGGGAGAGAGTGAGAGAGGAACAGTGGGAGAGAAACAGAAATAGAGAGAGAGGGAGAGAGAGGAATAGAGTGTGTGTGTGTGTGTGAGAGAGAGAGAGATAGGGAGAGAGGGAGAGATGGAGAGAGAGAAACGGAGAGTGAGAGAGACAGACAGAGGGAGAGATGGAGAGAGGGAAAGAGACAGAGACAGGCAGAGAGAGAGAGGGAGACAGAGACAGAGATAAAGAGAGGGAGAGAGACAGAGAGAGGGTGGGGGGAGAGAGAGTGAGCGAGAGAGGGGCAGAGAGAGACAGGGAGAGACAGACAGAGAAAGAGAGAGTGAGAGAGAGGGGGAGAGAGAGAGTGTGTGAGAGAGTGAGAGACAGACAGACAGAGAGAGAGAAAGAGAGAGAGTGAGAGAGAGGCAGAGAGAGTGATGGAGAGAGTGTGAGAGGGAGACAGAGCAAGGGAGAGTGAGGGAGAGAGGGGGTGGAGTGAGAGAGGGGGAGGGAGAGGGAGAGGGTGAGAGTGAAATTCCTCTCCTGTCTGGTTCCATTTAGTCTTGTTTCTCCATCTTCCCAGTATCTCCTGCTTCTCAACTTCCCCCGAGCTCTTTACCCGTTCTATCTCTCCTCCTTCTACACAATTACTTCTCCCCACATCTCATCATCCCTTAGTCTCCCTCCTCCCCACCCCCTCCATTTCACCAACACAATAGAGCTGGTTACTGACAACAGGAAGTCAGCCGGGGCGATGCAGACATTCCTGTTTACATCAACGGCAGAGGATAAGGGGGTTGAGAGCTCCAATCTTCTGAGAGTGAACACCACTAACAGCCTGTCCTTGTCCAGCCACAAGGACACTATCGCCAAGAAAGCTCAGCGGCCTCTCTGCTTCTTCCAGAGGCTGAAGAAAATCGGCGCCTCCTGGGCGACCATCATCTATTTTTACAGAACACATCCTGTGCGGAAACACAGGATTGTCAGGATTGTCTGTTGTCACGGCAACAGCACTGGCCACCACCGGAAACACTGCAGGGAGCTGTGAACAAGTTCAGTACATCATGGAAACTGTGGACACTGTTTACACATCTCTCTGCCTCAATAAAACAGTCCACATTATCAAAGACCCCACACACGTCGAACATTCTGACTTCCTGAGAGATGGACCACTAACTTCACAATCTCCCTAATGCAGTGTTGTGATTAATTGGTCTGTATGATTCGTTAAGTTAATTAATTGTCTCCTCACATTTCACACCTCCCAGTCCTGAGGTGATGAATTGATCTTTATAGACGGGATGCGAATCAAAAGTTATCACTGTACCTTGATTCATTGAAAGCAAATGTCCCAATTTACGCTCACCTCTCCTCTCCTCTCCTCTTCTCTTCCCCCCCCCCGCCTGTCACTCTCTCTCTCTTTCTCTCTGTCTCTCTCTCCCTCTCTCTCTTCCCCTTCTCTCTACCCCTCTTCTTCCCCCTCTTACGTCCTCACTTACCCTCCCTCTCCCCTCTTCTCCAGACTCCTCCGCCGCCTATTCTGCAGCACACTAAACGGAAACAAACAGGCCTCTCCCAGAAACCACAAGCCTTTATCTTCTGAGAGAACATTGAATCTTTCCAACTGACGAGAAATTATACAACATCTGTAATCCACTGAGTGTGTAAAACCGTCATCACAGTGCGGGGTGGGGGAGAGGTGCTGGTCTGGACGGGTGGGTGGTGGAGACAGCAAGCTGCAGGAAAGGGGGTATTGGGGAGAAAACGAGAGGCAAGCGAAAGGTTAGGCATAAACGGAGTAAGAGACAATAAGGGAAAGATGTAGGTTAGTGACTGTGTAGGGAAGAATGTTTGGAGGAAGTGGGAGGGTGCAAAAGAGCACGGATGAGGAAAAGATGAGATAGGGAAATTGAGGAATTGTATATGTATAGAGAGAGAGTGAGAGAGAGAGAGACGGAGAGATAAGAGAGTTAAGGGGGAGAGAGAGAGAGGGAGAAAGGGAGACAGAGAGGACTGTGGAGCAGAGTAGAGTACCGGGGCAAAGGTAAACATCATCTTTGAACTGTTCCACACTCACCTTGAAATCACGTCCTCTGGTAATTGAGATATTCACCTGGTGAACAAACGATGTCGGTTCTCTTCTCTCAGATCTCTACTCAGCCTCAGTCTACCTCTGGTCTCCCCTCAGCCCCCATCGCTAAAGAGGAAACAACTGAAGCCTCTCCAACCTTTCATTCCCTCTGATCCATGAGGCAACCCCTCCATTTCCAGAACATTAACTCTCACCCGATCCTCCCTCCGCCGTAACAGGGTTAGAGTTCCTCCTGTTGTCAACCAACGACCAGCGGTTCTGTGGTGGCGATAGAGTCACCCGGATGGTGAGATGTGTCCAGGTGCCAGGGACAGGGATGACTCCGATCAGGTCCCTGGCATTCTAAAGGGGGAGGGCAAGCAACCAGACTTGTTGGTAAATATTGGCACTAATGACAGGTAGAAAATGTCAGCAGGCCCTGAAAAGAAATTTTAGGAGTTAGGTAAGGGGTTTGGGAACCGATGTGCTACCGCCGAGGATGAGGTAGATGGTTTGTAGACAGAGACAGTATGTTGTGAGACTGCTGACAATGAGAGGCTGCTGATAGGGCAACCTGGCAGTCGACAGGATGAGTTGCAATGGAAAAGACGCACAGAATCTAAAAGGCTGAACACAGGACTGAAGGTATTACATTTGAATGTGCGCATTGTACAGACTGACGTGGAGGAAAAGCTACAGACTGGCATACATGAGGTTGTGGGCATCACTGAAAGCGTGGCCCTGTTGGTAAACATAATAAAATCAAACCACCAGAAAGAGCTGGCATAGGGTCGGAAGGTGCTGAGTCGTTGTGGGTAGAGCTAAGGAACTGCAAGTGCAAAGAAAACCCTGGTGGAAGGTATGTGCAGACCCCCAAACAGTAGTAAGGATGTAGTCTACAAACTACAACGGGAGATAGAAAATGCAAGTCAGCAGGTCAACGTTACAATAGTCATGTGGGATTTCAGTTCACAAATAGATTGGGAAAACCCGGTTGGTGATAACCAAGACTGGGTGGAATTTCGGGAAGCAATTCAGAAAGCGCAGGATATACACATCCCAAAGAGACAGAAGTGTTCAAAAGGCAAATAGTCCATTAGACCATGAGGTGCAGGAGCAGATTAGGACATTCGGCCCATTGACTCTGCTTTAACATATCACCATATCATCCTGGTTGATCCAGTTTCATCCCAGACCCAATCTCCTGTCTTCTCCCCGTGTCCTTTCACACCCTGAACAATCAGTAATATATGACCTTCTGTAGTAAATGTACAGAGAGACTCGGCCTCCACCGTTGCCTGTGGCAAAGAATCCCATAGATTCTCCACTCTGGCTAAAGAAATTCCTCCTCATTTCCGTTCTAACAGGATGCCCTCTGTTATGGCTCATCCGGTCTTAGACCCACCAAACACAGGAAAAATCCTGCCCACATCCACTCTATCAAGGCTCCTCCTTCAACGAGTTCACCCCTTATTTTTCTGAATTCTGGCCCAGAGACATCAATGGTGATATGACAACCTATTCAATACTGGAACCATTTCCGTGCACCTCCTCTGAACCCCCTGGAGATTCAGCACATCCTTTCTAAGACAAGGAGCTCAAACCTGCTCAAAATACTACAAGTGAGGCCCCACCAGAGCTTTTTAATGTTCCAGCATTTCGTCCTTGCTTTTACCTTTTAGTCCTCATGAAATGAATGCTCTGTATTCCATCTGCCGTTTCCAATCCTAATCTGTCCAGCTCCTTCTGTGGCCTCTCTACGTCCTCAGAACTACCTTTCCCTCCATCTCTGTTCATGTCCTCTGCAGATTTTGCAGCAAAGCCATCAAATACATCATCCAAGTCATCGCCATATAGCAGAGTAGACTCTCACATGGTGGATTGGATAGTGGACTACTTGACAGATAGACCTCAGTATGTGCGGTTGGGAGACTGTAGGTCTGACATGGTGGTCAGCAGCACAGGGGCGCCGCAGGGAACCGTACTCTCTCCGGTCCTGTTCACCCTGTACACATCAGACTTCCAATATAACTCGGAGTCCTGCCATGTGCAGAAGTTCGCTGATGACACGGCCATAGTGGGGTGTGTCAGGAATGGACAGGAGGAGGAGTATAGGAAACTGATACAGGACTTTGTGATATGGTGCAACTCAAACTACCTGCGTCTCAATATCACCAAGACCAAGGAGATGGTGGTGGACTTTAGGAGATCTAGGCCTCATATGGAGCCAGTGATCATTAATGGAGAATGTGTGGAGCAGGTTAAGACCTACAAGTATCTGGGAGTACAGTTAGACGAGAAGCTAGACTGGACTGCCAACACAGATGCCTTGTGCAGGAAGGCACAGAGTCGACTGTACTTCCTAAGAAGGTTGGCGTCATTCAATGTCTGTAGTGAGATGCTGAAGATGTTCTATAGGTCAGTTGTGGAGAGCGCCCTCTTCTTTGTGGTGGCGTGTTGGGGAGGAAGCATTAAGAAGAGGGACGCCTCACGTCTTAATAAGCTGGTAAGGAAGGCGGGCTCTGTCGTGGGCAAAGTACTCGAGAGTTTAACATCGGTAGCTGAGCGAAGGGCGCTGAGTAGGCTACGGTCAATTATGGATAACTCTGAACATCCTCTACATAGCACCATCCAGAGACAGAGAAGCAGTTTCAGCGACAGGTTACTATCGATGCAATGCTCCTCAGACAGGATGAAGAGGTCAATAGTCCCCAATGCCATTAGGCTTTACAATTCTACCGCCAGGACTTAAGAACTTTTTATAAGCTATTATTAATGCTTTTTGAGATAGTGATTTAGATGCATATCATATTTTTTACTGAGTTAAGTATTGTATGTAATTAGTTTTGTTACAACAAGTGTATGGGACATTGGAAAAAAAGTTGAATTTCCTCATGGGGATGAATAAAGTATCTATCTATCTATCTATCTATCTATCTAGAGAATAATCAGTCCCATCACAGACCCCTGTGGAATTCCATTGGACATCTGCAGCCAGACAGAAAACGCTCCATTTATTCACACGTTCTGCCTCCTGTCAATCAGTCACTGCTTTATCTGTGCTGGACTCTTTCTGTAATATCATGGGCTCGTAGCTTGTTAAACAGCCTCATGTCTGCCACCTTTTCAAAGGCCTGAAATTCAAAGTACACAACATCAACCGATTGTCCTTTGTCTATCCCGCTTGTTATTTCTTCAATGAATTTCAACAGATTTCTCAGGAAACTATGCTGACTCCGGCCCTTTTTATCATTTGCCCAAAGAACCCTGAGACATCATCCTTAATAATCGAATCCAACATCTTCCCAAACACTGAGGTCAGACCAGCTGGCCTTCAGTTTCCTTCCCTCTGCCTCTCTTGCTTCCTGAAGAGTGGAGTGACACTGTTGTACTCCCCTTTCTCCGGAATCCCTCTTCCACACCACACTGGTCCTTACTCTTCACCTATTCCCTATTCTTCTTTATCTCTCTTCATCTCCCCACTCTGTCTTCTCCCTCTTTCAATCCCCACTCTCCCTTCTCTCTCTCTCTCTCTCTCTCTCTCTCTCTCTCTCTCTCTCTCTCTCTCTCTCTCTCTCTCTCTCTCTCTCTCTCTCTCTCTCTCTCTCTCTTCTCTCTCGCTCTCTCTCTCGCTCTCTCTCTTCCCCCAACACTCCCTTCTCTCTTTTACTACCCCATCTCTTCTGTCTCACACCACACTCTCCCTTCTCTGCCTCACATACCCTCTCTCCGTTTCTCTCCCGGACCCCACACTCCCTTCTCTCTTCTATTCCCCTATCTCCCTAATCTGTCTCCCAGGCCCCACTCCCCCTTCTTCCCTCTCCCCTCTCCCCCATCTTTCTTCTCCCCAATCTCACTTCGTTCTCTGCATTACAGGGGACCCCCCTTACCTGAAATTGCCTGAGTACAGAACTCGGAGATTTCCTGAGACAGGAAATGCCCCACCTCAGCCACCAAGGCGCCTCACCACAGGGGTGGCAGACCTTCTCCCCCCCCCCCCCCCATAGGATGAAGGCCAGGGCCCCCGGCGCATTTGCTCTCTCGCCCTCTCCCGCCCGGGGGACCTGAGGCCACATATACCTGTCGTAGTACACTGGGGAAAGGGAAACACGCAGAGGTGGATGGCACTTGTCGATACAGGTGCCCAGCACACCATCCTCCCAGGCAATCCCGCCGCATAGCGCGCTACAGCCCCTTCGAGCGCCAGCTACTAGCCTGTTACCTGGCGTTCATCGACACAGAACACCAAACAGGCACCGACCCTGTCGTCCTCCGCCCCCACCTCCCCATAATGCGATGCGTCAAGTCCCCTGATTCCTCCCACAAAGAGGGCCGTCCTCCATTGTCCAGTGGAAGCTACATTGCGGAGCGGGCTGAACCCGGTCCTGAAGGGGTCAGCCGCCCCCATGAACAAGTCATGGCTTTCCCCCAGTCCCAGAACCCTGTCCCGGACATCCCCAAGGTACAACCCTCCTCAGCGTGTTGGGGTCAACCCTTCGATTCCCTCCATCCCGACGACAAACTGCACGCCTGGTTCACAGACGGCTCCAGCCGCTGGAAAGGGGGAAACCATTGTGGACAGCGGCAGCACTTCATCCCGTCACGGGCAAAAATTACCACAGAGAGGGAGGGGGGGGGGGTTCCAGTCAACTTGCCGAGCTGGCAGCAGTAGCCCTCCCCCTCCAAAACACCACCGGACCAATCCACATCTACACTGACTCCTGGGCTAATGGCATTGCGGTGTGGATGGCCACACCGGGAGCACCGGATGCATTCCGGCCCTCACCCCATCCTCCCGTCACCACAACAGGGACCGTGTTCCCCTCGTCCTCACCTACCACCCCACCAGCCTCCGGATCCAGCATATTATCCTCCGCAACCTTCACAGGACCCCACCACTAAGCACATCTTTCCCTCTCTACCTCTCTCTGCTTTTCGCAGGGATCGTTCCCTTCGCGACTGCCTGGTCCACACGTCCCTCCCCACAGATCTCCCACCGGGTACTTATCCCTGCAAGTGTAAGTGCTACACCTGTCCCTACACCTCCTCTCTTACCACCATTCAGGGCCCCAGACAGTCCTTCCAGGTGAGGCAACACTTCACTTGTGAGTCTGTTGGGGCATCTATTGCATCCGGTGCTCCCGGTGCGGCCTCCTCTACATCGGCGAGACCCGACGCAGATTGGGGGACCGCTTCGTCGAGCACCTACACTCCGTCCGCCACAACAGACAGGATCTCCCGGTTGCCACCCACTTCAACTCTGCTTCACAATCCCATTCGGATATGTCCATACATGGCCTCCTCTACCTCCATGATGAGGCTAAACCCAGGTTGGAGGAGCAACACCTCATCTACCGTACGGGTAGCCTCCAGCGCCTTGGCATGAACCGAATTCTCCAACTTCCGGTAATTACCTCCCTCTCCCTTCCCCCATCCCACTTTCTCTCTGCCTCCTCTTCCAGCTGCCTATCACCTCTCTCATGATTCTGCCTTCTTCTGCTACCCATAGTGCTTTTCCCTTACATTCCTTCTTCACCTCTCCTGCCTATCCCCTCCGTGCTTCGCCTCCCCCACCCCTGGATCTTTCCTCTAATTGGTTTTTCACCTGGCACCTACCAGCCTTCTCCTTCCCACCCTGACCCACCTTCTTTGTAGGGCCCCTGCCCCCTCTTTCTTTAGTCCTGATGAAGGGCCTCGGCCCGAAACGTTGACTGCTCGTTTCCACGGACGCTGCCTGACCTGCTGAGTTCCTCCAGCTTGTTTGTACGTGTTGATCTTTATTTAACTGTGTTTCCTAATATGATCTTCCAAGCCCAAAACTGATTCAAAAGTTTCCCGAATTCCCATCTGATAAAACGTGAAATCAACTCCTTTTATCAAAAATATAATGCAACCTCTCGATTACCACACATTCCACAAGTTTTCATAAATGAGACGTTCATGATATTGGCCTATAACAAGGAGGATCAGACGGGGAACTGAAGGTTTTAGAATGGACACTATTACAACAACCATTTTCCATGAGGAAAGTGGATGGCCAAACCTCCAAATACGATTCAAAAAGTTAATATTTTCACACAAGAAGCTACATACATACCTGTTGAATCATGAATTTCTACAAGTGTGTCATACATTTTATTCCCATTTTCAACTCTATACCCTGCCCCTTTCCTTATAGAACTGGCAACATCACCCCCCTACCAACTAACCTGTCAAGCCAAACGACAATATATTCCTGCACAGGAATAAAAACTTAAAATGTGCAGGTTTCCTGAACAGATATAACATCGGAAGAGTCTGACAAATCAGAAATAAACTTCTTAAAATCTTGACCATTATAAATCAGATTTCTTGCATTTCATTGATATATTTTAATACTATTATGTATGTTCACAAGTAGACTGGGTACGGATACCCCACCCAACAAAACTTCATTTAAAGCTTCCCACATAACACCAGTTACACCAAGATACCTTTCTGCAGCTTTCACAATAATTTTAATTTCCTCAGTAGGATGAGATGTCTGAGCAGTACAATTCACCACATCGGTTATAAACATCACAAACTTCATTTTATCCAGCAGTGAAGTATCTTTGGTGAGAGAACTGTGATGCCGGCATATATCCACTGACGTCACAGTCTGTTCTCTGAGTGGGATCACTTTATCCAGTTTACCTGCTCTGCTTGCTGTACTTGTCCTTGAACAGGCCCTTCTGCTCACTGTGTTGTTCTGAACCAATTGAACTGGTCACTTCATGCCTTACTAAACCAATCCCATCTTCCTACACAAGAGACACATCCCTCAATTCTCCTCACATTCACGTGGTATCTAATAGCCTCTATCACATCTGCCTCCACCACCACCCGATATTCACTCCAGACACCCACCACTATGGGAATGAAAAACAAAACTTGAAACGGAAATTTTCTTTAAACATTCTGAGTCAAGTTTCTAACATCATTGTCTTTTCTAATTGTTTTTTTCCAACAGCAGCTATGCAGAGAAAAGATAGGAAATTACACTAAATTACAAAATACTTCAATAGTGCAAAACGGTCCAATGAGGATGTGTTCCCCCTTTCTCCTGAAGTACATGCTCACTGGCATTGGACATTTCCTCCTTAGAGAAAAAATCCCGGCTGTCCACTCTGTCTGTGTCTCTCACATTCCTGTAAACGTCTGTCAGACCTCCCTCAGCCTCTGCCACTCCGGAGAAAATTCCCCGAGATTGTCCGGTCTCACTTTATCCAGGCAGCATCCTGTTAAGCCTCTTCCACTCACCATCCAAAACCGCATTATTCCTGTATTCGAATGCAATTCTCCAGATGTGGTTAAACTAGAGATTTATACAACTGCAGCATAACTGCCTGTCAATGGAACCACTATCTGGGAGTTATGAACTCGGATTCCAAGATCCCCCTGTAGATCAACACAGTCCAATCTCGCCCCATGAATACAACAGCAACGAGATAATGCTGAGGCTTTATAAGACACTAGTCAGGCCGCACTTGGAGTATTGTCAACAGCGTTAGGCCCCATATCTCCAACAGGATGTGTTGTCATTGGAGAGAGTCCAGAGGAGGTTCAGAAAGATGATTTCGGGAATGAAGGCATTAAAATATGAGGATCACTTGGCAGCTTGGACCCTGTGCTCACTGGAACTCAGAAAAATGCGGGGCATCTCATTGAAACCTACCGAATGTTGAAAGGACTGGATAAGGTGGATGTGGAGAAGGTATTTCCTGTGGTGGGGCACAGCCACAAAGTTGAGGGACCACCTTTTCAAACAGAGGTAAGCAGCTTACTTTTTTTATTAGCCAAGGTGTATTGAATCTGTGGAATGCTCTGCCACAGACTGCGGTGGAGGCCGAGTGTGTGGGTATATTCAATGGCGGAAGTTGATCGTTTCCTGATCGGTCAGGGCATCAAAGGATTTGGCGGGAGGTCAGATATCTGGAATTGAGTGCGATCTGGGATCAGCCATGATGGAAAGGTGGCTGACTCAATGGGCTGAATGGCCTAATTCTGTTCCTATGCCTTATGGACTTATGAACACAAGCCCTGTCAATCATGATGAATCTCCTCTGCACTCTTCCAGCACAAAACATCCTTTGTACAGAATGCTAAGCGGAACTGAATGTAACTTTTCAAGAATGTTGTCAAGTTAGGCAGCATCTGTTGAGGGGAATAGAATCGATGGGTGGGACAGAACCCCTCCCTTACAGCACTAACACAGGCCCTTCGGCCCAACCTTTCCATGCTGTCCTCCTGTCCATTTAAACTAATCCCTCTGCCTGTCTTTGACACAGAACACAGAAATCTACAGCACATTACAGGCCCTTCAGCCCACAATATTTTACCGACCATGTAACCTACTCTAGAGACTGCCTAGGATTTCCTGATGGTATATCCCTCTATGTTTCTAAGCTCCATGAACCTATCTAAGAGTCTCTTAAAATATCCTATTGTATCCACCTCCACCATCGCTGCAGGCAGTGCATTCCATGCCCCCACGACTCTCTGTGTAAGAAACTTACCCCTGACATTCCCTCGGTACCGACTTCCAAGCAGCTTAAAACTACGTCCCCTCGTGTTAGTCACTTCAAGCCTGGGAAAATGCCTCTGGCTATCCACATGGTCAAAGCCTCTCTTCATCTTATACACCTCTGTCAGGTCACCTCTCATCCTCTGTCGGTCCAAGAAGGAAAGGCCAAGTTCACTCAATCTATTCTCATAAGGCATGCTTTCCAATCCAAGAGCAACATCCTTGTAAATCTACTCTACACTCTCTATAGTATCCATATCCTTCCTGTAGTGAAGGCACCAGAACTGAACACAGGACTCCCAAGTGGGGTCCAACTAAGCCCACAGCCCTGCGTGTTGGGGTACAATTACTTATGTACAGGTTAGGAGAAATATAGCTTCAACATCACCTCACAGCTCTTGAACTCAATCCCACGGTTGATGAAGGCCATCACACCAGACGCCTTCCTAACAACACTGCCAACCTCCACAGCAGCTTTGAATGTCGTATGGACATGGACCACAAGATCTCTCTGACCCTCCACACTGCCAAGAGTCTTACCATTAATATTATATTCTGTGTTCAAATTTGACCTGCAGAAATTAACCTCTTCATCTGTATTGAACTCCATCTGCCACTTCCCAGTTCTGCATCCGAGGCGAGGAAATAGATTGCTGAGCCTCTGGCTAGGATCATTATGCCCTCATTGTCCGCGAGAATGGTGGCGGAGGATTGGAGAGAGGCGAATGTTGTCCCCTTGTTCAAAAAGGTTAGTAGGGATAGTCTGGATAATTATAGACCATTGAACCTTACATCTGTGGTGGGAAAGCTGTTGGAAAAGATTCACAAAGATAGGATCTATTGGCATTTAGAGAATCATGGTCTGATCAGGGACAGTCAGCATGGCTTTCTGAAGGGCAGATCGTGTCTAACAAGCCTAATGGAGTTCTTTTAAGAGGTGATCAGGTATACAGATGAGGGTTGTGCAGTGGATGTGATCTACATGTACTTTAGTAATGCATTTGATAAGGTTCCACACGGTAGGCTTATTCAGAAAGTCAGAAGGCATGGGATCCGGGGATGTTTGACCAGGTGGATTCAGAATTGGCTTGCAGCTGAAAGCAGAGTTGTGGTGGAGGGATTACATTAGGATTGGAGGGTTGTGACTAGTGGTGTTCCACAAGGATTAATTCTGGGACACCTACTTTTCGTGATTTTTATTAACGACCTGGATGTGGGGTTATAAGGATGGGTTGGCAAGTTTGCAGAAGACACAAAGGTTGGTGGATAGTGTAGAGGATTGTCAAAGATTGCAGAGAGACATTGAAAGGATGCAGGAGTGGGCTGAGAAGTGGCAGATAGAGTTCAACCTGGAGAAGTGTGAGGTGGTATACTTTGGAAGGACAAACTCCAAGGCAGAGTACAAAGTAAATGGCAGGATACTTAGAAGCGTGGAGGAGCAGAGGGATCTGGAGCTACATGTCCACAGATACCTGAAAGTTACCTCACAGGTAGGCAGAGTAGTTAAGAAAGCTTATGGGGTGTTAGCTTTCATAAGTCGAGGGATAGAGTTTAAGAGTCGCGATGTAATGATGCAGCTTTATAAAACTCTGGTTGGGCCACACAAGGAGTACTCTGTCCAGTTCTGGTCACCTCACTATAGGAAGGATGTGGAAGCATTGGAACGGGTACAGAGGAGATTTACCAGAATGCTGCCTGGTTTAGAGAGTATGGATTATGATCAGAGATTAAGGGAGCTGGGGCTTTACTCTCTGGAGAGAAGGAGGATGAGAGGAGAAATTATAGCGGTATAGTTGATATTAAGGGGAATAGATAGAGTGGACAGCCAGCGCCTCTTCCCCAGGGCACCACTGCTCAAAACAAGAGGACATGGTTTTAAGGTAAGGGGAGGGAAGTTCAAGGGGGATATTAGAGGAAGATTTTATACTCAAGAGAGTGGTTGGTGCGTGGAATGCACTGCCCGAGTCAGTGGTGGAGGCAGATACACTAGTGAAGTTTAAGAGACTGTTAGAGAGGTATATGGAGGAATTTAAGCTTAGGGAGGCAGAGTTTAAGGGTCGGCACAACATTGTGGGCCGAAGGGCCTGTACTGTGCTGTATTGTTCTATGTTCTATCTATTTCTCGCTGGAATCTCTCTTATAATTTAATTTTTTATTGAAGGCACGACACAGTACAGAAAACGTAATGCATTACATTTTCCTCCATTTTGCTTTTATACCTTACCCCTAAACAACACCACAACGTCATCAGTGGGGCCTTCTGGGAGTTGTAGTCATATTCCTCGCTTGCTCCCTGTGAAAGCATGTTTCGTCAGCCACCACAGACGTCACCGAAACAGACCCACCGAGGCGCGAAGGGGAATCACACCCGTCCTTGTGGGCGCCGAGGCCGGCGACACCGACAGAAGCGAATCGCTGATCTCCGCCATGGCGATGGAGCGGAAGAGGAGGGGCTGATCATGGGCCGATTGCCTCCAGCCTATCGTAGCGCAGACTTAACACTGACCCCTGCTGTCATTGGCTGCAGTACCTGTCGCTCAAATGAAAACTCAGAGGGTGATTAGTTTATGTGAACGTCAGTCAGCCTTCCTGTCTTTATGAGTTTGGATTTGGATTTATAACGGGACAGGAAGCAAATTGGGAGAAATGTGAGTTTTTATGTGATGGTGCATCAGTCTCCGAGTTACATAATTAACAATAAAAGGGCAAAGTCCGTTGTGAGGAAGGAAGTTATTTACTGGAGTTTATTTGGAGATAATATTGGAAGGGATATCAAACTTGGAATTGTTTGGGATATGATTTAGAAAATGGGGGGATTTGTGGGGATCATAATATTCCAGTGATGATTAATGAGGGCAAAATGAATGTTACTGAAACAGGGAAAGTTGTGTTACTGGCTGGGTCATTTGCTGAGATTCAGAATCAGGATAAATAAAGTGAAGAAGTTAAACAATGTAAGGATATGTTTTTTCAGTGAATACCCTGATGTGCTGGAATTCAGCTGTAGCAATGATAGTATCACTGATGGAGAGATTTCTTTGTATGAATTTAAGAAGTCTTATTAATAATGCAGGTCTGGTGTCCCCAGGAAAGAGTGATATTTGAAATTGTAATTCTATATAATTCTCTTTTGTGAAAATATTAAATGTTTGAATTATGCATCTACTTTCCTCATGGAAAATGGAAATAGTAGTGCCTATTCTGAAACCTGGCAGATCCCCATTTGATCCTTCTATTTAAGGGCCTATATCGTGAATGTCTCATTTATGTAAACTTATGGAATGTATGGTAATCAAGCGCTTGAGTTATATTTTGGAAAGAGTGACGATAAAGTGTTTTATTAGAGTGGATTTTGGAAGGGTGAAATGTCATTAGATTCAGTTTTAGTTTTGGAAGATGATATTCGGAAAGCACAATTAAATAAAGATGTTGTAATAGCAGTATTTCTTGATACTGAAAAGGGAAATGTTGTGGAAGAAAGGACTTTTGATTAAATTAGGAGTGAGGGGGACATTGTATAATTTTTCACAGTTTTTTTTGGATGGACTGTCCAAGTATCGGTCGGCATGTTATGTTTGCGTTTCCATGAGATAGAGAATGGGATCCCACAGGGCAGTATTTGTAGCCCTTCATTATTTAATATTATGATTAATGATATTTTCTCTGAGATGGGAAAGTGGGATACCCTGGGTACATCACAATATACAGATGACGTACCTTTATAGATTAGAGGTATTTATTGCAATTTACAATTAATAGGTCAAACAGTAGACAGATTGATGAGGATATTAAGCTTTCAGTCGTTAAAACACATTACGTGGTTTACAAACAACATTAATAGGCTTGCACTTGATTTTAAATTATATGATTAATATCTTGAGGAAGTGTCAGTGGTAAGATTTCTCAGTCTGTGGATGGATAATAAGCTGACGTGGAAGCACCTATCAGTAACATAATTGATAAATGTAAAGGAGCTTTAAATCTCCTCAGATATCTATGTGGGTATTCTTGGGTGCAACTTGAAAATCTTTGTTGACCAATTATATTTGTTTAATTGGATCTGTTCTTGATTATGTCTGTGTGGCTTATGGATCAGCTTCATCTTCAAATTAAAAATGTATGTGATACAATTACAGACTTTAAGATTGTTTTCTAGTGCAGTAATGTTGTCTCCTGTTTTGGCTTTACTGATTGCAATGGGACAATTGCCCTCAAAGTAACAGAGGTTCAAGTTGATGTCAACATACTGGATTAATTTGCGGGGCAAGGAAAGATCATCCTGTTAAAGGTGTGATAGAGGACGGTTGGGGACATTACAAGAAGTGTGTTTTTTGTTTTGGGTGGCTGGGTTCTTATCACGCTGGGAATATGGGTGTATTTGATGATACAATATGTCCAACTGTAGCTTTCTCCGTAACCCCACCTTGTTTTTTCCAATGACTTCAGTTGATTTTAGGTTACACGATTGGATTCGGTTCTACCTGAGAGTCTGTTGGTTCATCGGTATATTAATGAAATTTATTATCATACAGTAACCATTTTTACAGATGAATCAAAAGATAAGTTAACTGGGATGTTGGTGTGGCTGTTTTTGTGTGCCTGAATTGCAGGTAATGATAAAGAAATGGCTTATAGCCATTTATCAGCATAGGAAGCAGAATTCCTTCCCAACAGTATAGGCTTACAGTGGGTGTAGGAAATTGGTCCATATAATTTGCTCAGAATACATTTCGGTTTTGATGAGTCTTAAACAGGTCATTCTGGCAGTGGGTCAGATTGACTGTTGGAAACTTGTCAAACGGTATTTCATATATAAAGTTTGATTTATATATCTGCACATTATGGGCCCTGAACATCACGCTGTTGAGGGAAATGATGATGTTGACTGTTTAGCACCAAAAGCTGTTAAATGTTAAGCTGTGGATATAGACCTTCCACTTAGCAAATTAGAAGCTAAAGGGTTGGTAGTGTTAAGAATTAGGGGCTTATGGCAAGACGTAGGATAATGGACATAAGGACAGACACCTTTACAGAATACATAAACCTGTTGGGTTTATAGAAGAAGGGCGTAAAACAAGGGAAGGAATGATATTGACTCAACTTAGAAATGCCCACACTATGCTTAATAATGCCTTGTAACTAATTGGAAAACTTCATTCTGTGTCGTGTACATTTTCTCATTATAAAACTGTCGAAACACATACTATTTCAATGTGAAGCGTACAAGGCTGAAGAAAAATCAAATGCAGTCTTCAGTACAATCTTAGCGAGGGTAGATAGTTTTCAGATAAAAACTATGAAATTATGGGACTGACTTTAAATCAATTCACAGTTTGAGCTGGAAAAGGCATGTAATAATTGTGTTAAACCTAAGGAAATGACATATAGGGTAGCAAAGGTGAGTGGGATGTTGGATTATTGGGATGCTCTTAAAATCCAAAAAAAGGCAACGAAAAAAGCCATAAGAATGGTGAAGACGAAATATGAGGTCAAACTGGCCAATAATATAAATCAGGATACAAAAGGTTTAGTTTTCAGTTACATGAAGAGTGAAATGGAGATGAGAGTTGATACTAGACCACTGAAAAATGATGCTGGTGAAGTAGTAATGGGGGACAAAGAAATGGCAGATGAACTTAATGAACAATCTTCACGGTCTTTTCCGGTCAGCACCGCCCGCACTTGTCCCATTTAACCTGTCTCATTACGGATGGACTTTAGGACCCGGGGGAGCTCAGGACCCGCCGCCCGCGGCTGCTGCTGAATCCTCGGTGTTTCTGTTCGGTTGACGGATGCGGTGAACGAGTTAAAATTAATCGATCGACAATTCTCATGTCGTGTTTATTTCCCTCCATAGAACCATAGAACACTACAGCACAGAAAACAGGCCATTTGGCGCTTTTAGTCTGTGCGGAAACTTTATTCCGCTCGTCCCATTGATCTGCACCCATTCCGTAACCCTCCAGACCTCTCCTATCCATGTATCTGTCCAATTTATTCTTAAAACTTAAGAATGAGCCCGCATTTACCACGTCAGATGGCAGCTCATTCCGCACTCTCACCACTCACTGAGTGAAGAAATTCCTCCTTATGTTCCCCCTAAACCTTTCCCCTTTCACCCTAAAGCCATGTCCTCTCGGATTTATCTTTCCTAATCTAAGTGGAACAAACCTACTCGCATTCACTGTCTATACCCCTCATAATTTTGTAAACCTCTATCAAATCCCCCCTCATTCTTCTATGCTCCAAGGAATAAAGTCCTAACCTGTTCAATCTTTCCCTGTAACTCAACTCCTGAAGACCTGGCAACATCCTAGTAAATCTCTGCACTCTTTCAATCTCTCTAACCTCTCCATGGATACCTCATGTCTGAACTTTATGAACTAACCTCCCATGTGGGACCTTGTCAAAGGCCTTACTAAAGTTCATGTAGACAAAATCCACAGCCTTTCCTTCACCTACTTTGTTGGTAAACTCCTTGAAAAATTCTTCAAGTTTCATTAAACACAATCTACCATGCACAAAGCCGTACTGACTATCCTTAATCAGCCCTTGGCTGTCCAAATACTTGTAAACCTGATCTCTCTGAACATCTTACAATAATTTACATACTACTGATGTCAGGCTCACTGGGCTTTAATTACCTTGTTTACTATTGGAGCCTTTTTTAAAGAATGGAAAAACAAGAGCTACTCTCCAATCCTCCGGCACTGCACCCGTGGCTGAGGACATTTTAAATATTTCTGTCAGGGCCCCTGCAATTTCTACTCTAGTCTCTCTCAAGGTCCGAGGAAATATCAAGTCAGGCCCGGGGGATTTATCTACCTTTATGCGCTGTAAGGCAGCAAGCACCTCCTCCTCTTTAGTCTACAAATGTTCCATGACACTACTGCTTGTTTCCCTTCCTTCCATATACACAATGCCAGTTTCCTGAGTAAATAATGATGCAAAAAAACTGTTTAAGATCTCCCCCATCTCGTGAGGCTCCACACATAGACGACCACTCTGATCTTCTCGGGGACCAATTTTGTCCCTTACTATCCATTTACTCTTAATATACTTTTAGAAACCCTTCGGGTTTTCTTTCACATTATCTGCCAAAGCCACCTCATGTCTTTTTTTCCTTCCTGATTTCCTTCTTTAGTATTTTCTTACGTTTTCGATACTCTTTAAGTAACTCATTTGTTCTTTGTTGCCTATACCTGCTATACACTTCTCTCTTTTTCTTAACCAGATCGCCAATATCCCTTGAAAACCAAGGTTCCCTGTGCCTGTTAACTTTATCTTTAATCCTGGCAGGAAAATGCAAACTCTGCACCCTCAAAATTTCACATTTGGAGGCCTTCCACTTCCTGAACACATCCTTGTCAGGAAAAAAAAAACTTATCCCTGTCCACTCTTCCTAGATCTTTTTTCATTTCCACAAAATTAGCCCTTCTGCTATTTAGAACCTCAACTCGAGGACCAGACCTATCCTTATCCATAATTAACTTGAAACTGATGACATTATGGTCACTGGACCCAAAATGTTCGCCTACACATACTTCTGTCACCTGACCTGTCTGGTTTCCTAATAGGAGATCGAGTATTGCATCCTCTCTCGTAGGTACCTCTATATATTGATTTAGAAAACTTTCCTGAAAACATTTCAGTAATTCCAAGCCATCTAGCCCTATTACAGTTTGGGAGTCCCAGTCAATATGTGGAAAGTTAAAATCCCCTACTATTGCAACTTTCTGTTTCTTACAGCGGTCTACTATCTTTATACAGATTTGCTCCTCCAATTCTCTCTGACTTTTGGGCGGTCTATAATACACCCCTATTAGTGTGATCACACCTTTCCCGTTCCTCAGCTCCACCCATATGGCCTCTGTAGACAAGCCCTCTGTTCTGTCCTGTCTATGCACAGCTGTGATATTTTCCCGGACTAGTAATGCCACTCCTCCCCCTTTCATCCCTCCCCCTCTATCACGTCTGAAACAACGAATATTTCTATCATGTATAAACCTTAGGTGGGAGGTTATCTTTTTGTATTAATGTATTAAAAATAAATTATAAATTCTACCAATGGAACCTCTTACTAAAGGATTCATATTCAAAATTAGTATCCAACAAATCAGATTCTTGCATATATGGGAACTTAGATAATTATTTTTGTAAAAAATGTCTAACCTGAAGATATTGCAGAAAGTGTGTATGTAACGTTCTCGCTCGGGTGTGGCGTAAAGCCGAGGTAAATGTCGAGATAAACCAGAATCAATGCAAATAAGACCGCAGTAAGATTAACCATTTACTGTTCACTCTTCACATTAACGCATGGTGAAAACTGTTGAAAAACAATACAAGATTGGTACAGTGTTTGTTCCGTTCTAAATATCACATTTACATTGTGAATACTTGCAAAGGTAAAACTACAATAACTACATTACATTAAAGTGCAGCATACAGTCAGAATCTAGCTAGTTCTTAAAGCGATGCAGCAAAGACAGTTCTTAAAGCGATGTTGAAAAAAACAGTTCTTTAAAGCGGTATGCCGAAAGTTCAAAATCCTCACAGTCCATTTAAAAGGAGAGACTTTTTAAGGCGATTTAAAATTCTCTTCCACGTCGTTGTCCTTCGATCCCCGGCGTCGAACTCTTCCCACGTAGAATTTTATGAAACGTAACTGTTTAAAAGCACTGACCTCCTCTTCCACACTCTGTCCTCAATCTCCTGCTATCCCAGCAGAGATTAACCCGAGAACAGTCAATGAAATCCTTCCGAATGAGGATCACACAAGGTCAAAACCAATCCACCGTCGAAAATCGATTCTCCTCGATCTTTAACTTCAGAACTTTCATCTTCACTCTCCACAGTAAAGAAACTGCTGGCTATGACATTTCAAACTTCAGGCAATAGATAAAACTTCATTTTTCAACTAAACTGCGTCATCACATTAAATCACGCAGTGGCATGAAGTCAACTTGGCAAATCCAGCCACGAACTGCCCCACCCCACAGGGCGGGTCTTCCTTTTATATCCTGTAAAAAAAACCTGTCACATGACCTCTACTCGCGGGAAAATGACGTCACTCCACCATCACAAGACCATTACCTCAAGTCCAGTATAACTTCAACTCCAGTCACGTGACAAGGGTACCACTATCACGTGTCACGGGTACGTAACAAGGAACTTTACTCCTGACGCCGGTCCCCGGGACCCGACCCGTTTACAGACCCGGAGCGGAACCGGAGCAGATTCTCAGCCATTGGTTTACATCCCAGGTCGCGAAGAAAGGATAAAGTTTCCCCGTGAATTTATTCCCAGTGAAGGTGTGGAGATGGATCTTTGTCTCCGCGTTGTAAAATGAAACTGTCCCGGACTCGTAACTGAGATAAACTCCCACCCTCCCGGGGATGGGACCGGCAGCGAGACGGGCCCCGGGGAAGGGGAGATCACCGAAAACGTCATAATCCCGATGTAACACGTCATCAACCCGCCTGATGATCCAGAATCCGGTCTCCGGACTCAGACCGACCGGTCCCTTCCTCTCCACAGACTCTGCGGCGACTCCCAGACACCAGCCCCGTTTTCCCGTCACCTCCACCTCCCAGTAATGTCTCCCCGAAGTGAATCCCTCCGATCCCAGCACACATTCCCAGTCTGTGAATCTCTTCCCGCTGTCAGGGAGATTCCTCCCGGTCCGGGTCCGTCTCACACTCTTCCGATCCTCAGACACCTCGAGCTCCGGATGCGCCGTTTCCACATCCAGGGTGACAGAGACTGCGGGATGAAGCAGAGAATTAGAGAGTCCCCGGGGATCGGGGAGAGAAGCAGAGAATTAGAGAGTCCCCGGGAATCGGGGGGAAACTCGGGCAGCGCGGCCCCGGGGATCGGGGAGAGAAGCAGAGAATTAGAGAGTCCCCGGGGATCGGGGGGAGACTCGGGCAGCGCGGACCCGGGGAAAGGGGGGAGACTCGGGCAGCGCGGCCCCGGGATCGGGGGGAGACTCGGGCAGCGCAGCCCCGGAGATCGGGGGGAGACTCGGTCAGCGGGGCTCCGGGGATCGGGGTGTGGGGGGGGGGAGTCTCAGGCAGCGCGGTCCCGGGGATCGGGGGAAGACTCGGACAGCGCGGCCCCGGGATCGGGGGGAGACTCGGTCAGCGGGGCTCCGGGGATCGGGGTGTGGGGGGGGAGTCTCAGGCAGCGCGGTCCCGGGGATCGGGGGAAGACTCGGACAGCGCGGCCCCGGGATCGGGGGGAGACTCGGGCAGCGGGGCTCCGGGGATCGGGGTGTGGGGGGGGGGGGAGTCTCAGGCAGCGCGGTCCCGGGGATCGGGTGGGGAGACTCGGGCAGCGGGGACCCGGGGATCGAGTGGGGAGACTCGGGCAGCGGGGCCCCGGGGATGGGGGGGGAGACTCGGGCAGCGCGGCCCCGGGGATCGGGTGGGGAGACTCGGGCAGCGCGGCCCCGGGGATCGGGGGAGAGACTCGGGCAGCGGGGCCCCAGGGATCGGGGGGGGGGGGGGGGACGGACTCGGGAACAGAGAACATAGAGCAGCACAGCACAGGAACAGGCCCGTCATACAATGTTCACATTCATTTGTGAGTGTGAAGTGGGGCAGTGTGATGGTTTGAGACAGTAAAGGAGGTGATAATGGGAACCAGTAGGGGACAGATGAATGGCAGATTAAACCAGGAGGGGGAGGGGTGGAAAGCCTGTGGGCGAACTGTGTGTGTAGACGTAATGAGAAGCTAGAGGGGGCAAAGATGGCAGATGAGGATGACTTTGTCCCCTTTCCCACAACCCCATCCCCCGCAGCCCTTCATTAGGACAGGGGATGAATTTGCAGGAACCCTTAAGCAACACAGGTCCTGATGAAGTGTTTCAGTCTGAACAGTCGACTGTTTACTCTTTTCCATAGAAACTTCCCGGCCTGCTGTTCCCCCAACAATTTGTGTGTGTTACTCTGCTTTAAATATACTCAATTATTTGGCCTCCACAGCTGCCTGTGGATAAAGGAATTCCTCCTCATGTCTGTCCTAAATGGACATCCCTATAGTCGGAGGCTGTGCTTACCGTTCTCGACCCACCCACATCCTCCCCACATCAACTCTCTCCAGACAGGTGTCAGAGAGATCTGGCGAGACCCTTCATCAGGACCTGTGTAGCTTGGATTACCAGCATCTGCAGATTTTCTCCTGTTTGATTTTTAAAGCAGAAGTTAATAAGTAAACTTCTTGATTAGTCAGAGTCTCAAAAGTTATGGGGAGGAGGCGGGAGAATAGGGTTGAGGGGGATAATAAATCAGCCATTCTTCTAAACTCCAGTGAGTACAGGACTCCTCATATGTTAACTCCAACAAACACTCCTCATATGTTAACTCTTTCATTCCCAGAATTATTCTTGTGAATCTTCTGGACCCCCTCCAATGCCAGTACATGTTTTCCAATAGAAGGGACCCAAAACTGCTCACAATACTCCAAGTGTGGTCTGACCAATGCCTTATAAAACCTCAGCACTACATCCTTGCTCTTGTATTCTAATCCTCTCGGAATGAAAGCAAACATTGAGTTTGCCAATCCTACCACTGACACAAACTGCAAGTTAACCTTCAGGGAATCCTGCACAAGGACACCCATAACCCTTTGCACCTCTGATTTTTGAATTTCGCCCTGTTTACAGAATTGTCTATGCTTTTATTCCTTTGACCAAAGTCGTACCTGCCTAAGTTTGTACCTGCCAAACTTTACCTGTGCTACAAGATCCTTATTACGTATACTGGTGCATTCAAATAAGACCATAAGTGAAAGCAGCAGAAGCCGGCCATTCGACCCTTCGAATCTGCTCCGCCATTTAATCATGAGCTGATCCATTCTCCCATTTATTCCCACTCCCCAACCTTCTCACCATGACCTTTGATGCCCTGGCTACTCAGATACCTATCAATCTCTGTCTTAAATACACCCAGTGACTTGGCTTCCACTGCCGCAAGAAATTCACAAATTCACCACCCTCTGGCTAAAAATTTTTTTTTTCATCTCCGTTCTGAATGGGCGCCCTTCAATCCTTAAGTCATGCTCTCTCGTACTAGACTCCACCATCATGGGAAACAACTTTGCCACATCCACTCTGTCCATGCCTTTTAACATTCGAAATGTTTCTCTGAGGTCCCCCCTCATTCTTCTAAACTCCAAGGAGTACAATCCAAGAGCGGTCAAATGTTCCTCATATGTTAACCCTCTCATTCCGGGAATCATTCTAGTGAATTTGCTCTGCACCCTCTCCAATGTCAGAACATCCTTTCTTAAATAAGGAGCCCAAAACTGCACACAGTATTCCAAGTCATGTCTTACCTTTGCCTTATAGAGCCTCAACGTCACATCC
Source organism: Hemitrygon akajei (assembly GCF_048418815.1). Classification (NCBI taxonomy): domain Eukaryota; kingdom Metazoa; phylum Chordata; class Chondrichthyes; order Myliobatiformes; family Dasyatidae; genus Hemitrygon; species Hemitrygon akajei. The sequence goes on from NC_133149.1 coordinate 59,529,367, forward strand.
CTGCTCCTATACTCTATTCCTCTAGAAATGAATGCCAACATTGCATTCGCCTTCTTCACCACCGACTCAACCTGGTGGTTAACCTTAAGGGTATCCTGCACGAGCACTCCCAAGTCCCATTGCATCTCAGAACTTTGAATTCTCTCTCCATTTAATAATAGTCTGCCCGTTTATTTCTTCTACCAACGTGCATGACCATACACTTTTCAACATTGCATTTCATTTGCCACTTCTTTGACCATTCTCCTAATCTATCCAAGTCTCTCTGCAAACTCTCTGTTTCCTCAGCACTACCATCCCCTCCACTTATCTTTGTATCATCAGCAAACTTAGCCACAAAGCCATCTATTCCATAATCCAAATCGTTGATATACAACGTAAAAAGAAGCGGCCCCAACACGGACCCCTGTGGAGCACCACTGGTAACCGGCAGCCAACCAGAATAGGATCCTTTATTCCCACTCTCTGTTTCCTGCCAATCAGCCAACCCTCTATCCACATATGTAACTTTCCCGTAATTCCATGGGCTCTTATCTTGTTTAGCAGCCTCATGTGCGGCACCTTGTCAAAGGCCTTCTGAAAATCCAAATACACAACATCCACTGCATCTCCCTTGTCTAGCCTACTTGTAATTTCCTCAAAAAATTTCAATGGGTTTGTCAGGCAGGATTTTCCTTTAAGGGAACCATGCTGAGTTTGGCCTATCGTCATATGGCTCCAGGTACTCCATAACCTCATCCTTGACAATTGACTCCAACAACTTCCCAACCACCGATGTCAAGCTAACAGGTCTATAATTTACTTTTTGCTTCCTTGCCCCTTTCTTAAATACCAGAGTGGCATTTACAATCTTCCACTCCTCCGGAACCATGCCAGAATCTATTGACTTTTGAAAGATCATTGCTAATGCCTCCACAGTCTCCACAGCTACTTCCTTCAAAACACAAGGGTGCATTCCATCTGGTCCTGGAGATTTATCTACCCTTAGACTATTTAGCTTCCTGAGTACTTTCTCTGTCGTAATTGTGACTGCGCACACTTCTCTTCCCTGACACCCTTGAGTGTCCGGTGTACTGCTGATATCTTCCTCGGTGAGGACAGATGCAAATACTCATTCAGTTCCTCAGCCATCTCCTTATCTCCCATTACAATTTCTCCAGCATCATTTTCTATCTGTCCTATATCCAACCTCACCCATTTTTCACTCCTAATGTACTTGAAAAAGCTTTTAGTAACTTCTTTGATATTATTTGCTAGCTTCCTTTCATAGTTCATCTTTTCCCTCTTAATGGCCTTCTTAGTTTCCTTTTGTAAGCTTTAAAAAATTCCCAATCCTCTGTCTTCCCACTAATTTTTGTTTCCTTGAATGCCCTCTCCTTTGCTTTTACTTTGGCTTTCACTTCTCTTGTTAGCCACGGTCGCATCGTTTTTCCATTTGAAAATTTTGTCTTTTTTGGAATATATCAGTCTTGCACCTTCCTCACTTCTTGCATAAACTCCAGCCACTGCTGCTCTGCCGTCCTCCCGCTAGTGTCCCTTTCCAGACAAATTTGGCCAGTTCCTCTCTCGTGCCACTGTAATTTCCTTTACTCCACTGCAATACCGACACATCGGATTTCGACTTCTCTTTCTCAAATTTCACAGTGAACTCAATCATGTTACGATCACTGCCTCCTAACGGTTCCTTCACCTCAATCTCTCTAGTCACCTCTGGGTCATTACACAATATCCAATCCAGTACCTCTGATCCCCTAGTGGGCTCAACAACAAGCTGTTCTGAAAAGCCATCTCGTAGACATTCTACAAATTCTCTCTCTTGAGATCCAGTGGCGACCTGATTTTCCCAATCCACTCGCATGTTAAAATCCCCCACAATTATCATAACACTGCCCTTCTAGCAAACCTTTTCTATTTCCTGTTGTAATTTGTAGTCCACCTCACTGCAGCTGTTAGGAGGCCTGTAGATATCTGCCATCAGGGTCCTTTTACCCCTGCAATTTCTTAGCTCAACCCAGAAAGATTCTGCAACTTCCGATCCTATGTCACCTCTTTCTAATGATTTAATATCATTTCCATGCCACCCCCTCTGCCTACCTGCCTATCCTTCCGATACACCGTGTATCCTTGGACGTTCAGCTCTCAGAGACATGCATCCTTTAGCCACGTCTCAGTGATGGCCACAAAATTATACCTGCCAATCTGTAGCTGTATGACAAGATCATCCACCTTGTTCCTTATGCTGTGTGTATTTAAGTATAACACCTTAAGTCCAGTATTTGGTACTTTTTGCATTGATTGCACTGCAACTCATCCCAGTGGCTGCAAATTTGCCCTATCACCTGCCTGTCCTTCCTGACATCTTTACTGCTCACTATCTTAGATTTATTTCTGTTTTCCTCCTCCTCCGCTCTATCATTCCAGTTTATCATCCCCCTGCCAAATTAGTTTAAACCCTCCCTAACAGCTCTATTAAACATTCCCGCTATGGTTCAGGTGTAACCCGTCCTTTTTGAACAGGTAATACTTCCCCCTGAAGAGATCCCAATGATCCAAGAATCTGAAGCCCTGCCCCCTGCACCACTCTCTCAGCCACGCATTCATCAGCCTGATCCTACTATTCTTGCCCTCGCTAGCACGTGGCACAGGTAGCAATCCTGAGATTTCTACCCTGGAGGTCCTGCTTCTCAGCTTCATTCCTAACTCCTGGAAATCTCTCTTCAGGACCTCCTCCGTTTTCCTCTCTATGTCATTCGTACCAACATGTACCAAGACAGCTGGCTGCTCGCCCTCTCCCTTCAGGATATTCTGGACCCGATTCGAGACATCCCGTACCCTGGCACCCGGGAGGCAGCACACCATGCGGGTATCTCTACCAGGCTCACAGAATCTCCTGTCTGTTCCCCTGACTATGGAATCCCCTATGACTACCGCATTCCTCTTCTCCCTCCTTCCCTCCTGCACAACAGCGCCAGGCTCAGTGCCAGAGACCCGGTCACCGTGGCCGTCCCCTGTCAGGTCATCCCCCTCCACAGCAGCCGAAACGATATACTTGTTGCTGAGGGGGGCAGCCACAGGGGTGCTCTCCACTATCCGGGCATTTCCCTTCCCTCTCCTGACAGTCACCCAGTTTTCTGACCCCTGTAGCCTAGGGATGACTACCTCCCTGTAGCTCCTGTCTATCACCTCTTCATTTTCTCTAATAAGCAGTAGGTCATCAAGCTGCAGCTCCAGATCTCTAACACGGTCTCCGAGGAGCTGAATCTCGGTTCACCTGGTGCAGATGTGGCTATCAGGGAGGCTGGAGGTCTCCCAGGATTCCCACATCTGACACCCTGAACAAAGCACTAACCCTGCAGACATGCTACCTAATTCTACAGGAATGAAACAAGGAAAGGTAGGTCTACTCACCCACTTACTTCACCAAACACACGAACTTTTTAAACCGTTAGCTAATGTGCCCTGCCGTTCCCCCGTCCGTCCGGCCCGATTTGCTAAGGGGAGAAAAAGAGTCGGTGCCTCGCTCTCGCCTCTTCCCGTTACCGCCTAAGCCCATTGAGCCAAAGCCCTACACTCTGCTGCCACACACTCCGCTGCCCGCTGTATAGGGTGGTCATCTTTTTAAACTCTCCACGCTGTCCTGCGCAGTCTCGCCGTTCTTGTACGCAAAGTTTTTTAAAAAACTGCCTTCCTTCAGAATTTAGCTCCCACGCCACCCTTCTTGTCCCAATCTAAAAAAACACTTTCAGTCCTGTATTCATCAACCTATTCCACACTGTCCACATGAAATTCAGCAAGGCCTTTGATGTCGATGATAGACCACACTTGGAGCATTGTCTGCATTTCCGGTTCCCGAATATGGGGAGGATGTCATTACGCTGGACAGGAGGCTTCAGGAGGATGTTACCAGGACTGGGGGCTTGGGTTAAAAGCAGAGAGTGGATAAGCTTGGGCTATTCAGCTGTAGTGTAGGATGTTCAGGTATGACCCCTTATCGAGGGAAATAATTCATAAGGAGCTTAAATAAAGTTTCTTTTTCCAAGAAATGTGAGTACAGAACCAAAGGCCTCAGATTGAAAGTGAGACGGGAAATTTTTCTGAGTGGTCTATCGGGTAACATTCTCATACAAAGGGAGGTTGGTAAATGGAATTTGCCCTCAAACACTGTAGAAAAAGGTAAAAATAAAACATTTTAAAATAAATTTGGGCAGGTACACAGATGGGAAATGGTTAGAGGGATGGGGGGGGGCAAACACACACAAATGGGCCATGCTCAAGAAGACATCTTAGTCTTGCAGATTGATGAAGTGGGCCGTGGGTTCAACATCCATCAAACCCTCCCAGATCATCATCCTGAGGAATCTCACCCCGGAGTCTGTCTGTGAAGTGTTGATGTGACGTCACGTCAGAGGGCAGCTCAGTGACACAGAACAGATAGACTGGGTATGGACAGCAGATTTCAATCCTAAATGGGAATTTGTGCCTATTTCTGTGGACGTGTGTCACACTCTGATAGTGTATCTCGTGTGTGTGTGTGTGTGTGTGTGTGTGTGTGTGTGTGTGTGTGTGTGTGTGTGTGTGTGTGTGTGTGTGTGTGTGTGTGTGTGTGTGTGTGTGTGTGTGTCAAATTTCTTCGCATCTGTTTTAAATAGATGCCCCTCTATCTTGAGGCTGTGCCCTCTTGTCCTAAACCCCACCACCAGGGGAAACATCCTTTCCAAATCTACTCTGTCTAGGACTTTCAACATTTGAAAGGTTTCAATGAGATCCCCCCTCATCTTTCTAAATACCAGCGAGTACAGACACAGAGCTATCAAACGTTCTTCGTATGATAACCCTTTCATCCCTGGAATCATCCTTATGAAATGAACCTTCTGCAATGCCAGCACACCTTTTCTTAGACGAGGAGCCCAAGTTCAATACACAAGGTGGGGCTTCACAAGCCTCAGCATCACATCCTTGCTCTTGAATTGAATACTTTTCTAAACCCCTTGAAATGAATGCTAACATTGGATTTGCCTTCCTCACCACTGACTCTACCTGCAAGTTCACCTTTAGGGTGTTCTGCAGAATGACTGCTAAGTCCATTTTCATCTCAGCTTTTTGGGTTTTCTCCCCATCTGAAAAAAAAATCTGCATATTATTTCTACGACCACAGTGCATGGCCATGCATTGTCCAACATTGTATATCATTTGTCACCTCCCTTCCCATTCTCCTCATCCAATTCCTTGTGCAGCCTAACTGTTTCCTCAACACTACCGGCCCCTCCACCAATTCTGTATCATATGCAAACTTGGAAAAATGCCATCTACTCTAGGACAAGAGGGTATGAATTCAGGATTAAAGGACGTCCTTTTAGAACTGAGATGTGGAGAAATTACTTTAGTCAGTGTGTGGAAAATCTGTGGAATTTGTTGCCACAAGTGGCTGTTAAGGCAAAGTCATATTTAAGGCAGAGATAGATAGGTTCTTGATTAGCCAGGGCATCAAAGGGTATAGGGTGAAAGCAGGGGAGTGGGGATGACTGGAAGAATTGGATCTGCCTATGACTGAATGGTGGAGCAGACTCGATGGGCCGAATGGCCTACTTCTGCTCCTGTATCTTATTGTCTATTCCATCAGCTGAATCTTGATATACAGCATAAAATGATGGTGTCCTAACACTGACCGCTGCGGAACTCAAGTCACTGGCAGCCAACCAGAAAAGGATCCCTTTACTCTCATCCGCTGTTTCCCACCAATCAGCCAATGTTCTAACCATACCAGTAACTTTTCTGTAATACCATGGCCTCTTAACCTGGTTACCACCTTCATGTGTGGCACCTTGTCAAAGGCCTCTTAAATTCCAAATATACAACATCCACTGCATCCCCTTTATCTATCCTGCTTGTAATCTCCTCAAAGAATCCCAACAGGTTTGTCAGGCAGGATATTCCCTTAACGAAGCCAGGCTGACTTGTCCTATCTTGTCCAGGGTCACCAAGTATTCCATAACCTCATACTTAACAATTGTCTCCAATTTCTTCCCAACCACAGAGGTGAGGCTAACTATCTATAATTTCCTTTCTGCTGTCTTCCTCCTTACTTAAAGAGTTAAGTGACATTTGCCATTTTCCAGTCCTCTGCCAGGGTCCAATGATTTTTGAAAGATCAAACCTCTTTCAGAACACTAGGGTGCAGTTCATCTGGTCCACGTGACTTATGTACCTTTAGGGCTTTCAGCTTTTTGAGCACCTTCTCCCTTGTATCAGTAACTGCACTCACTTCTCTTCCCTCGCACTCTTCAACACCGGGCACAGTGCTAGTGTCTTCCACAGTGAAGACTGGTGCAAAATATTTGGTTTATCTGCCATCTCTTTATCCCGCATTATTATATATCCGGCCTCATTTTCTAGCGGTCCTATACCCACTCTCATCTCTGTTTTTTTTTTTACAATACTTGAAAAACAATTTGATATTGTTTGCTAACTTGTTTTACAAAGACAGGTGTGTAAAAAGGGCCTGAAGGATCATTGGAGACCAGAGTCACCCCAAACACAACCTGTCCCAGTTGCTACCATCCGGGATATGGTACCGCAGCATAAAAGCCAGGAGCAACAGGCTCCGGAACAGCTTCTTCAACCAGGCCAGCAGACTGATTAACTCATGTGGAAACAACAATATTTCTATGTTATATGAACCAGCCTGTTGTACATATTATTCATTATAAATTACTATAAATTGTGCATTGCACATTTAGGTGGAGACATAACATAAAGATTTTTACTCCTCATGTATATGAAGGATGTAAGTAATAAAGTCAATTCAATTCAAATCAATTTCTTGTTTATTTTTCCCCTCCCAATCATCCTTTTAGTTCCTCTCTGTAGATATTTAATAGCTTTCCAATCCTCTGTCTTCCTACTAATTTTTGCTTAGTTGTATGCCCTCTCTTTTGCCTTTACATTAACTTGTCTTCCCTTGTCAGCCACGGTTTTACTACTTTGCCATTTGAGTATTTATTTATTTTTGGAATAAATCTATCCTCACCTTCCTCATTTTCCCAGAAACTGACACCATTTCTCCTCTGCTCTCATCCCTGCCAGCATCTCCTTCCAATTTGCTTTGGCCAACTCTTCTCTCAGACTGCTGTAATTTCTTTTACTCTGAAATACTACAACGTCAGACTTTACTTTCTCCTTATCAAATTTCAAGTTGAACTCAGCATGTTGTAAGCACTGCTTCCTAAGGTTTCATTTAACTACTCACCTCTGGTTCAATACATAACACCCAATCCAGTAGAGCTGTTCCCCGAGTAGGCTCAACGACAAACTGCTCTAGAAAGCCATCACATTGCATTCAACAAACTCACTCTCTTGAGATCCTTTACCAACCTGATTTTCCCAATTGACCTGTATGTTGAAATCTCCCATGATTATCATAACATTGTCCTTTTCATCAGCGTTTTCTATTTCCAGTTGTAATCTGTGGGCCTCAGATCCACTGTTCACTGTTGGGAGGCCTGTATATGACTGTTGTCTGTGTCATTTTTACTTTTGCAGTTCCTTACCTCAACCCACAAGGATTCAACATCTTCTAATCCTATGTCACATCTTGCTGCTGATTTACCAGCAGAGCCACACCATCCCATCAGCCTTCCTTCCTTCCTCCGATACATTGTGTAACCGTGAACATTCAGCTCCCAACTACAACCATCCTTCAGCCACGTTTCCGTGATGGCCACAACATCATACCTGACAATCGGTAATAGTGCAACAAGATCATCCACCTTATTTCTCATACTCCATGCATTGAGATATAACACTTTGTGTACTGTATCTGCTACCCTTTTTAATTCTGCATCCCTAATGCACTGATACTCACCCTGCTGGCTGCCATTTTCTCCTCTCATCTGTCCGCCCTATCTGACAGTCTGACTGCACGCTATCTTTGCATTTTACCATCAGTTCTATCGCTTCACTCCACTTCCAACCCCTCACCCCACCAAATTAGTTCAGACCCTCCCCAACAGCTCTATCAAATCTCTCTGTGAGAATATTGTTCTCCCTCGGGTCGAGGTGCGACCCATCCCTTTTGAGCAGGTCGTTCCTCCACCAGATGAGATCCCAATGATCCAAGAACCTGAATCCCTGTCCCCAGCACCATCTTCTCAGCCATGTTTATCTGTCAAATTATCCTGTTTCTACCCTCACCAGCACGTGGCACAGGCAGCAATCCAGAAATTACAACCCTGGGGGTGCTGCTTCTGAACTTTCTACCAAGCTCTCCAAATTCTATTTTCAGGACCTCTTTGCTTTTACTTCCAATGTCATTGTCACAAATTTACCAAGATATCTGGCTCTTTTCCCTCCCTCTCTAAAATGCTGCGGACACGATTCGAGGCATCCCTGACCCTGGCACCCAGGAGGCAACATACCATTCGGGTGTCCCGTTCACATCAATAGATTCTCATGTCTGTTCCCCTGATGATTCAGTCCCCGATCACGAACACTCCCCTCTTCTGCCTCTAACAACAGTGAGAGATGCTGATCCGGAAGGGGGAAGACCTGTGTCAGTCAGAGTCTGCACTCACAGGGCACATGAAGGACTTGTGTATTTTCCTGACAATCCCTGTCACCACACTGATACCTGCTTTTATTCCCTACAATATTATCATCAGTATTAAATTCCCAGTTCCTCTGGTAGATCCAACCTCATGTCCTGGTGTGTTAGTGCATTTGCCTGTGATTGACACACAGTGGTTCATCTGCCAGTCCCGTGTATTGGTTGTATTGTGACTCTGTGCTGGTGTGTCCAGGGGTCTGACCTCTCCAGCTAACCATGTGACAGTGATGCTTCCCAGTCGGTGCGGTTGATGTGGAATAAGCTTCAGTTCCCCTTCAGCCCAGTATTACAGACACTCTTTGCTTCAAATTGGAACTAAATTGAGCTTCATAAACAAGGGGAAATGAATCTTTGTAAGTTTTACCTCGATTAATAGCATCAAGCGTTTCTCTCAGCACTGTGTTCAACAAATAGGGGTGATCAAATTTTTCAACCGGTAGGGTTTCATCTGTCATTGACAATTCCAGGACATCGTCACTGATTCTGTAAATATTAAACTGCTGGTTATAAATTGATATTCTGAACTATTTTACAAATCCATTCAGGGTTTCAGTAAAGAGCCTGTCCTACCTTCTGTTCCGACGAGCTTCCTCCTGAAATAAATAAAACACAAATCCGATTAGACTTAGACTTACTATCCACATCCTGAATTTCATCCAAATCATTACCAGGTGTTGATAATTCCCACTCCCGCAGTCACACACACACACGGACAATACAGAACCACGGGGTAAATGACAGGGAAAGTTTCTGAATGTCAGACCATTACTGAGAGGATGAAACTTACAGGGAAGACAGGACAGGCTGTGCATTATCATCTGGATATGACGTCAGTGTGATAGGATGGAGGAATTTAAGATCAGTGATGTATGTGATTGTGTGCGGGTGGAGGAAGTACCTCTATTTATGGGGAGACTCGTGGGGAGATGTAATTCCAGATGGATTTTAACAAATTCCACAAGAAATTTAGTGAAGAGGATGTGGAACTTGCTGCCACAGGAGTGCCTGAAATGGAACAGCAGAGACTGACTGTAATGGGGAGGCTGGATAAACACGTGAGGGACCAGAGATTTCGGGGCACTGTTGCTGGTTGTGGTGAGTAGGTGGCAGGAGGATCGTGCAGAGGGGAAATTGAGAGGAGAAAATGGGCCGAATGGCCTGGTTATGTTTTGAACGATTGAACGTTCATTTGAATGTTATCTGTAAAAGTAAAGAGACAGTAATAGTTTCCCTAATCTGATAGAAACCGGATACAGAAGATAAGTCTGATGTGTGGGTCAAATTCTTTGTTCTCACTGATTGACAAAGAGAGCCTCACACCCACCGCACCAGACACACTCACAGCCTGTGACTGGAAATGGGTGTTAATGAGAGTTTTAGGGGATATTTAATGCAGAATTAAGGACACAGTCAGCAGCTCTGTGTTATGATCAGAGTAAATAATTTCAGAGAAATTTGCATTCTGTCCTGGGATGTACAGAAGTTGTGCAAGTCCAGTTTTGGGACAACAACAACCCTGAATAGATG